>NC_140170.1:157362776-157475276 GCF_963971535.1 Notolepis coatsorum | reverse complement strand
CATACATTCATTTATTTGTGGCGGCACCGCATAAGAAATGTTGGCGGGTCCAAAATGAATGTTGTTGTTTACATGTTGCATGCATGTATCCCCTTCCCTACTTGCCATTTCCCCACGTGGAAGGCACCTGATTGGATGAACGTGCTGCTACAGTACTTGAGACATGCTGACATGCCGGTGCTCTAGTGGGACATCTAGATTCTCAATGTTATCCATAGCACCTTTAACACTATCCCGCCCAAGCACGGAGATCTCCGTGTTTCGATTCCACCCGTTGTGGACAGAAGCACGGATATATCCGTGGCAAGTTGTTTTTGCTTTTATTCCATATTAATAACCTATTCAAGGTCGCCGAGCTGCACTGCAGATTTACCCTACTCTTTGAATTCGACAAAGTGCAATACCGGCCAGATCCTCTTAGGGGCGCTATCGCGATAATGCAGTGTGCCCTGTGGCTGAACGGATCATTATTTTTTTTTACTTTCAATGGAGATTTCAGTTAGCAGGATTCTGGATGTGCAGCATGTAGCTTGGATTACGTTTTGGATTGCGGATTTCACTATGCAATAAGGGGATTTATCATCAGCCAATGGACATATCGATCTACCAGATGGCGATCGATAATGGGGAAATGCTCGGGGGGATCCCACCGGCCCACGGTAAGATCTTTTTCACGTAAAGTACATCCCGATCGGGCCTTGTTTTGATAGCCATCCAGGCGATCGGCCTATGTGGCTAGTTAGACGAACACGGTTATTGGTAATCAATAATAAGAAACGACGTCCCCCGCCCCCCCCCCCCTTTCATGCATACATGCTTGAGGATCGTGCCGATCATATGCAGTTTGACAGTTTAACTGTAGCATTTGTATAACGGAAATGCCATTGGATATAACGTTAGCAGCTATTAGCCCTTTATCTAGCCTTCCAGAAAATATACTAGACCAAATCCTGTATAACGTTTATATTCACGGCGCTATAAAATGAGAACGTATTGATGAATTTTTTTTTCTTTAAGCCATTTTGAAGGGACGGTTTATGGACTCAATTGACAATGAGAATGGACAGATAGCAATACTATAAAGTATAGATTTAGCTCTACATCTGTTTACATTTGCCGGTCCTCTAGAGATGTATTAGACGCATCCCAATGGCCCCGAATGTGTTAATATAAATAGTTAAGACTACAGTGAATAACTCGTAAATAACATCTGTAGTTGGGTCAACATTGTATTGAGGTACAAAACAAATGCGGAAATGCTGGAGGGGAAAATGTGTTCTTCAGGGAAATTTGCCTCTTTGAACTGCTGCGGTCAGGCAAGCGCTACCGGAGTCTCATGGCTAGTACAGAGAGACTCAGAAGGAGCTTCTATCCCCAGGCCATCAAGATGCTCAATGACTATGTAACAACCCATCATCTACACTCATTGCACACACATCCACATGCACACACTCACTTTAAACAAACACTCACCTTAACACTCACACTATGGCGTCCGTCCACGTATATATACGTGTTTCGAAAAAGAGCGTTGTGGACCAGAGCCACGTATATACTCGTGGCAAGTTGTTATTGTTTTATTCCATATTTATAACACTTCTTAGGTACCCGATCCACTAGCAGGATCTTTTCACATATTTGATTTTCGAAACATGCAGTACCGGCCAGACCCGCTTAGGGGCGCCATCGCTCCACTGCAGTATCATTATGTGGATTTAAAAAAAAAATGCTTTTACAGTTCTGTGGGCGGATCATAGATCCTTGATTCCAAAAGAAGACCCTCCATCTTGGATCAGCTTGCCGAGCGTTTTTTTCAGCGTGGAATAATGGGATTTATGATTAGCCAATGTGCATATCGATCTACCAGAATCCGATGACTGGTGAGGAAATTCTGCCGGCGATCACATGGCCTGACGGTAGGATAATATTACCCCAAATTACAGCTGGATTGGACATTGTTTTATAACGTAACGTGATCGATCAATAAAAATGCTATATTGAACGCACACTGTATTGCTAATCAATAATAGTAATCAGCGTTCCCCGCCGCCCCCATTTCGTCCATAGATGCTCTGTAATAGTCCGGATGCTACGCAGTTTGTTTTATTTCATTCGTATATATAGAGCAGAAATGGCGTTTGATATAACGGCGCCAACGTTTAGCCTTTTTTGCAGCCTCCTGCAGAAAAGCCTAGACGAAAAGTGCGATATACCTTATATTCACGACGCTATAAAATGACAACCAACCGATGGATTTTTATTTTCTTTAAGCCATTATGAAGGCACGGTTTATGCACTCAAGTGACAATGAGAATGGACAGATAGCAATACTATAAATGATATATAAAGCTCTTAGAAAGTACATCGGTTTGTTTACAAGCCTCTGTCCTCTGAGGCCTAAATCGCCGCGCCCCGCCGGTCGCCATAGTGTTAAGACACTTTAACACTACATTATATTTATCTATTTATTAAAGAGATTTGCACTACATTCATACCTCATTTGCACCTTACCTTAAAGTTTTGTATCTCATTGTCGGCATTTGTACCTCATTGTTTACTCATTTGTACTCATTGTACTTAGATTGTACTTAGGTTGTACTTAGGTTGTACTTTAGATTGTATATTGTATTGTATATTACTTTTTTACTTAATGTTTTTACTGTATGAGGCACACTCTCAGGGGCTCAAACAGAACCAAGCATTTCACAGTAAAGTACATGTATTTTATATGTGACAAATAATAAACAAACTTGAAACTTTTATTTTTAATCTACTTTTTCTCCCCATTTTTTCTATTTTTCTCCCATCCCAATTTCGTATGATCCAATTCTTCCCTCCCCTGTCTCAAACGTTGCTAGACCATGCCTCCCACTGGTCGGCTGCAATGTGGACAAAGCCTTGCATCACGTGTCCCCTCCGGTACACGAGGAGGCAGCCGTCGCATCTTCTCACCTGCACAGCGCGATCTCTCAGTGGCGAGGAGTAACGCGTGGGACTCCGTGGGAGACTCACGCTGCCCCCGATACTTCCTGATTCTGCTGTACATGCGCACCAACCGACCTGTAGGAGTCGCTGTCCACAACGTCCGATCCCCACCCACGGCTTTCCCACCCCCTAATACTGCCAATTGTATTAGTATGAACGACCAGCCAAGCCGGAAACAACGCCGAGAGCTGGGCTCAAACCCAGCATCTCCTGTGTTAGTGGCGAGCGCCTTGCCCACTGCGCCACTTAGCCGCCCTAACAACAACAAACTTGAAACTTGAAACTTGAGAGGCTGGAAATAGGATGTGAAGTAATGGCAGGGCAGCGTCTGGCTTGTACAGAGAAAATAACAGGAACAGCTGTTTGGATGCATGCTGTTCAGCGGTGGCGTACTTTGGCCTTCTCTCTCTCTTGGACCAGTCTGACCCATTACACATGCAGTCAGACAGGAACCCCCAAATGATGTTAGATAATTTTGTCAAATGAGGTTAGAACCCTTTTCACACACCCGACACTGCGATAATGGACATGGTTGGTCACAGACCACAACCACCGTCCAAAACAGATGAATGAACCTCGCTCTCTCTCTCTCTCTCAGAACCGTACACATGCTGTTGCCAACACCAACGTTTAAACAGCATGAAAAAACAGCACAGAAACAGTCTCTCTCTCTCTCTCTCTCTCTCTCTCTCTCTCTCTCTCTCTCTCTCTCTCTCTCTCTCTCTCTCCCTCTCTCTCCATCTCCCTCTCTCCCTACCTCCCTAACCCTCTTGTAATCCATCTCTCTTCGTTTCTCACCACGCTTCTTTGTCTCATCAAAGTCCATCGCTCTCGAAGGCCCTTCGGCCACATTCTTATCCCTCAAGTTGCCTCCTTGCTTGAGTGCTCCCGCTTGACAGCCTTTCCGCCTTTGTCCCCCTTTCACCCGGTATCGCTCATTGCCCCGCAGCCCCTGGGTCCCGGGGTGGGGCTCTCTGGTGCCATGTGGTGCGCACTCTTTCACTCTGGCAGGCCTTCCTCATTACTGGCGCACTCTCCCAGCAGCCGCACGCCTGGCTGCTCGGCGTCTGTCCATCTTCCCGCGGACCAGATTCCCTCCTTCGTGCGCAAGGTTTTATCAATCCATCATGCTCACTAATCTGCTGTCACTTCATCCTATGTCACTACTGCTTTGTAACCCTCCCTCGACTCTTAACCGATCCCCTTTATACGCCACTTCTGCCATGTGTGTTTACGGTAGTGGAATTCAATGACGGAGATTCTAGTTTACATCAAACATCTGTTAAAGGATCAATCAAAACGACCACAGATTTTTGGCAACTTCGACATATCTCGACAGTAATCGATAGTACTCCAAGACGTTTCGACACTGGAATGTAAAAATATGTTATTCCAGTAAGAGGCGCTAAAAGAACGACATCCAATCAAACAAACGGCCAAGTCAAATGATTGGAATGAGCGAGCTATCTATCAAACCCTCTACTGAGACGCACACTTGTTATGTGCATAACACAAAGACCTGCTGCTAATACATAGTTGCCTGCTAGCTACCCAGCAGGGGGCGTGGCTTTCGAGGCATCCTGATGGTTGAGATTACGTGAGATTACGTATCACAAACATTTACATGTTTGAAATGAATATGTATTTACTATTTAGTAATATGACTCTCTTTGTCTGTGAGAGATATAAGTTGTATGTACAATCTTTTCTCTCTCTCTTGCCTCTTCTCCTCCACCCGTCTCTCTCCCCTGCTCCCAGCTTCCGTGCTCTCTCTCATTTACATTTACATTTTGTCATTTAGCTGACCCTTTTATCCATAGCAACTTACAAGTTTTGTACGACAAGTCAGCAGGAAGGGTACAACTCTATCAGTGAGTAACAATGTTCATCAAAGTGTTGAGTGCTACAGTGTATGTTAGTATATAAGTGCATGACAGTAAGGCTAGTTATGGTAACTTATTTTATATACTTTAGTCGACGGCGAAAGATTGGTCGGGTTTCGGCTGTCCTAACTGTGGTGGGAAGTTCGTTCCACATTGTGGGGCAAGGCGGCTTCTGTTTGATGGCCCTCCCGGAGCTCAGATATGGGTGGGTCTGAGGCGGCCAGAAGATGCAGAGCGTAGAGGTCTTGAGGGTGTGTAGTTAGAGACCATTGACCGGAGGTAGGCGGGAGCCGTTCCCTTTGGCACTCTCTCTTCTCTCTCCTCTTCCACCCTTATCACTCCTCTCCCTTTATCTAATTTTGTATCACTCTGTATCAATTTCAACATCAGTATTTCAATTTCAATATCTCTCGGATGATCACAAATCCTGAATTCCATCTAAACACATCATTACACTATCTTTTACTATTATTTACTTTGCAACTATGTGTATACTACTATCTACTATCAGTGCCGTCTGGGAGAAATGCGAGGCCCTGTGCAAGATTTAAACGCGAGGCCCCCCCTAAAGGTAAAAAAAAAGAAGAAAAAAAAAGATTAATATAATAATAATTTTATTTATTAATTAATAATACATTTAAAAAAATACAGTCAACATATTCTTAAATAATAGCGCTGCCCGAGGCTTGGCATACAGTCAACGTATTCTTAAATAATAGCGCTGCCCGAGGCTGGGCATATGATACAGTCAACGTATTCTTAGGGCTTGTGTCCATAGCGGACGTTTTTTTCAAGGCGGACCGCTCAGAGCGTTTTCCTGAGTCTCGCGACTGCCGCGGCTCCCCCACTTGCTCGATGTTGATTGGTCGGTCGAAAAAAGTTACCTTGATGAGCGCGCTTCTCTCCAAAAGTTGAACTAGTTTCAACTTTAGGCGCTGGGAGCGCTCCGCCCAAAAACGCTGCCGCCGAGAGCACTAAAACGCGAGGCGCGCCGCTGGGAAAAGGAGCGCGCCTGTCGCGTCTGTAGCATAGAAATGAATGACAGAAAGGAGCTGACAAATCATAAAACGTCCGCTGTGGACACAAGCCTCACTTGCCGTTGTGTCCTTGGGCAAGACACTTAACCTACTTGCCTCGTATGAATGTGTATGCATGTGAATGAATGTTGGTGGTGGTCGGAGGGGCCGTAGGCGTTGATTATTCGCCACGCTTCCGTGAGTCTGCCTCAAGGCAGCTCTGGCTGCAATTGTAGCTTACCACCACCGGTATGACTGTGTATGAACGAATAATGGACTCTGTAAGCGCTCTGGGGTCTCTGGGGTGTCACAAAGAGCGCTATATAAATCCAATCCATTATTATTTATTATTATTAAATAATAGCGCTGCCCGAGGCTTAGTGGCAATGCACCTGTACAGTCGTACACCTGGCAGTAACAGGGAAAATGCATAAAACACCCCTGGAACCTGATAAACAAGCTTAAAGCCAGGTTCATTTTTCAAGCACGACATGCAGATTTGCAGTTTTGCCTTATTTGAATCGAACTCTATAAGCTTAGTACACACGTCACAAACTGCACGAGCACAGTGTGAAATGTTCCCAGAGAGCAACTTGTAAAGCTGGGATCATGTTGAGCAGTAATGTCCAGGCAGCAGAACAGTGCATAGCATTACTGCACATTCAATATTGATACCGGAGCAGACCCTGTTGCATGTTGCATGATGCAACACACCGAGTGAGAGAGAGAGAGAGACAGAGAGAGACCGAGAGAGTGCGAGAGAGAGAGAGAGAGAGACAGAGAGAGCGCGCGCGAGAGAGAGAGAGCAAGAGAGAGAGAGCGAGAGAGATAGAGCAAGAGAGAGAGCACGAGAGAGAGAGAGAGAGAGAGAGAGAGAGAGAGAGAGAGAGAGAGAGAGAGAGAGAGAGAGAGAGAGAGAGAGAGAGAGAGAGAGAGAGAGAGAGAGAGAGAGAGAGAGAGAGAGAGAGAGAGAGAGAGAGAGATCCATGGCGGGAACAGAATAGATTGCATTAAAAACTCACCCTAACGCAGAATCAGGTCCAAGAGGAAGGAGACGACCGTGGAGATGACTAAGTTCACCAGTCCCATGATATTGTCCCCCCCGTTGGGATGAACTTGGGAGTCTGTTCCTAGTTTATCTGCCACACGTTAGCACTCGATAACGTAGCTAACGCTAGCTAGGTTAGCTAACGCTAGTTAGCTGTCCCTGCCTTTAGCTAAGCTACTAGCCGACATGGCTAGCCCGACTGAACCACACGTTAGCACTTGATAACGTAGCTAAAGCTAACTAGCTAGCTAGGTTAGCTAACGCTAGTTAGCTGTCCCTGCCTTTAGCTAAGCTACTAGCCGACATGGCTAGCCTGACTGAACGTTCTAACACGCAACAACTTTCATCTTCAGTCCATCTGCCGAACGTCCTCTTCGTCTTGGCATAACCTAATCACTATACTTGGTATTGATAAGCTTACGGCACGCGGTGTTATTTCTTCTGCTCCGATGCTGCACATTTGGTTTTCAAAAGTAGGATGCTCTTGGCCAAGACATCCACTCGCTCCCGTGGATAGCGCCGAATAGACCCTGTACCTGTACCCCCTCCCCTCGTGGATAATACCGGTCTTCTTCACATCTCTCTACAAACTACCAGACCGACGCCAACCAGCTCCCCCTAGTGTTAGTCCTCCCACGATGCTTTGCACAAAAGTAAACGGGTCATTGAATGAAACCAATAGTATATCTGCAGAGCCGCAGAGCGCGGAACACTATTCTACAAATGTGTCTAATGTGAAATATATAAGCATGTAAGCAAAACTAGATTTTAGGTCTGTGGTGGAAAGTGATTAACATTCTATATATTTTTTTATTAAATTTTATTTATTTATTTTCTCGCGAGGGCCCCCTTCTCGCGAGGGCCCCCTTCTCGCGAGGCCCTGTGCGACCGCACTGCTCGCCCGCCCCTAGCGGAGGCCCTGTCTACTATGCTACTATGCCTATACTACTACCTACTATGCTAATATGTCTATATGCACTCAGTGTATCACTCACATCAGACACTGTTGTGTACTTGTTGTACACAATTTTAAATTATTTCATCCCATTGGCATATAAAATACTTGAAGATGGAGATTATTTAGCAGTGTTCTTTTGATTCATGGATGCTGGTCTGAGTTTGCATCAGGACAATGAAGGCTTAATTCAGCGAGGAACAACAATCATTTACAGTAAATCCCCATTATCGTTGAAAAATTACCCAGTTCCCTGACGGGGTATTCAATTGGCCACAAAAACGCAGGCCTGCTCATCTGTGCTACTCTAGTGGGAGGATGTTGAAGTGCTTCAAAGCAGGCGTGATCCTGAAATAAGGTAGGAGTTTAAATGAAAAAGAACGTTTTTACTTTGGAATGAGATCACTTGAACTTTACAGGATGAAAAAGAACAACGAGAGAGGTGCAGAGAGTATCAGTGAGTTCACTTTGTCCTTTTCCTCAGGCAGGGTGGCCTAGAGGTCAAGAGGCTGGCCAGTAAACAAAAGGTCGTCGCTTCGATCCCCGCCACTGACAGAGGGGTGTATTCTAGCTGTGAGCTGGCACTGAAGGGTGGCTGGTGTTACATATATGGCGCCCACCATCTCTGCCTTAAGCAAGGCACAGAACTGACTGATGAAATGCATATGTGTGGGAGACTGTGTGCCATGTGTAACTAGGTGGGATAGGTGAAAAGACTAATTTTAAATTGCCGTGTGAACATTGACAATAAAGTAATCTTCTTCTCATCTCTGCTGGTTATTATGAGGAGAGGAGGACTTTAAAGAAATTGATTTGCCCTGAAGCCTATGCTCCCAAAATGACAAAGCTAAAAAGATGAACACTTTCAGAGTCTGAGTGACACATATTTATTTTCTCCAGCCGACTGCCGCTAATCCAATAAACACATTCAGAATGAGACATTAGGAGACGAACAGGCCCAAGAGTTGGCCTTGTCGCCATACTTTCAGTTCTGGCGCTCGCACGGGACAAGAGAGTGACAATGCATCGACCGGTCGTAATATTCTCATAAGGGACAGTCTGTTGCTGGCAGAGGAAAATAGAGTCACCTATCTGTGCTGGGAGCAGAGAGAAAAGTCACAGAGGAGCTTTCCGATGAAAACCAAGACACCGGCTGCCAGAGAACAATGTCCAATCAGACTAACCACCGGGGTTATTATTATAACCACCCTATAGCAGACAATGAAACTGAGCATGGAAATAAGACGCCAGCTAGATGGCTCACTGTGTCACATAGGGCCATCTAGAGCTTGAATTTGAGGCTGAATGTATACACTATTGAAGGTGTACAATATCAGTCCTGAGGTGTCAACGCCCTGATACAGGTGGCCTCAGATTAAAAGATATACAACAATGTACAGGTGTCTCAATGACATCAGCGAGGAGGCACTATAGAGTTTCAAAGCACACACTGACACGTGTTTTACGCGGCCAGTAGGACCTCACAAGACATTATAATACATGACAGAAAATATCTTACTCAAGATAATATGTACACATTCAATGCTATGTATTCATATTTTAGCAGCATTCATATTTTGGATGAATAGAGAGATTGGTGGTGGATTTTAATTTACATGCAGAGACTGATGTGAATCGGGAGGGTTAATAGGCCTATTAAGGACTAGGTTGCCTGGATCCAGACCCTGAATCGCAAATCGTTAGTCCAGTCTACTTTTGCAATTCAGTCCAATTATACAGGCAAGGATTTTTTTTAAACTCATGATCATGTAATAGTAATGACAGTATGATTCATTTGACCTCATTATTCTCTGACCACTGTATTTGACATGGATTATGAACTATGTTCACTCAGTTTGAATGTTTAGGTTTGAGAGAAGAGAAGAGGAAAGGAGACGTCATGCCCTATTGAGCTGCTGAGTTAATGAGATTGAACAAGAGCCTAAGCTTAACCCTTTCACTACCACACTAAATAAGGTTAAACCTTTCACTACCACACTACAGAAGGTTAACCCTTTCACTACCACACTACAGAAGGTTAACCTTTCACTACCACACTATAGACGGTTAACCCTTTCACTACCACACTACAGAAGGTTAACTTTTCACTACCACACTATAGAATGTTAACCCTTTCACTACCACACTACAGGTTCACTTTTCACTACCACACTACAGAAGGTTAACCTTTCACAACCACACAATATAAGGTTAACCCTTTCACTACCACACTACAGAAGGTTAACTTTTCACTACCACACTGCAGACGGTTACAGACATACATCTGCTATACTATACTAATTTGTATAGTATGTACCCAGTTTAATCACCTATTGCACTTTACTGTTACATTTACACTCTGATTGGATATCAAACTTATTTTCATTGTACTGTACTTGTGCTGTATAATGACAATACATTTTAATCGAATATAATCTAATCTAATGATTATTATGCTTGAGTATATGAGTAAACAAGACAAGGGTAAGAGGAGGAGAGGTAGGGATATTATGTTGTATTTGTGTTAGGTTAGTAGACTCTAAACATTTTCACAGAGTTTGTCTTAGAGGAAAAGCAACTCTTGGATGGTTGACAAAGAAGAAGCTTAACATTTTTAACCATGCATAATAAAATCAGTTTTAACTACAGCAACAATAAACTATTCTAGACTTCTAAGGTTTTAATATTCAATCATCAGTCTCTCCGGGAGACGTTCCCCTCCTCTCTCTCCCTGCATGTCTGGCTTGTTCTGCCGGCTCCCCCAGCAATACCACTGAAATGAAAACATCTCTCTCTCTGCCACCTCCGTATAGGAAAGTCCATTATCAGGAAACTCCATATACAGCCCTAATGTAAACACGGCAGAGTGGGGTTATATGGAATGTCTCTCATCCATAAATGTTGCATAAGTTAATGTTCCTCCACACATACTGGTATAGAAGGACTGGTCTCCATCTAGCAGGGCTGTGTAAGTCGGGTCAAAGGTCACAGGAAAGGCCAGAGGTAAAGGATGGTCTTGTTCTGAATGCACCGGTGCGTTATCCCGGGGGAACGTCATATGGGCGTGGAGGGTCACTGTCTATATCTTCCCTGCCCTCCTCCTCACCCCGCGTCCCTGCTGTTTCTTGGATGAAGGGCAACCAGCAGCCATAGTGACCCACTCAACAGTATGGACAACACACTGAAACCAGTCCCTGGAGCAGAGAGGAAGCCATGTGCATCGTGGTGCATCCTAATCCGCAGTTCAGAGCTTGTGTGTATATGTGTGTGTGTGTGTGTGTGTGTGTGTGTGTGTGTGTGTGTGTGTGTGTGTGTGTGTGTGTGTGTGTGTGTGTGTGTGTGTGTGTGTGTGTGTGTGTGTGTGTGTGTGTGTGTGTGTGTGTGTGTGTGTGACTGCCGATGTGAAGCAGGTGGTGTGCTACTGATCCCTGCTGCTTTTGGAGAAGATGGTGCTCATGTGGCGTTGGGGATTTGGTCTTGATAGACCCAAATCTTTGACCAGATGGTAGTTCTTATACAAAGCACCTCAGTCACCAATTCAGTCACTCACACTTAGCCACTCTCTGCCCCCCAGTGGCAAAATAGGTCAATCAAAAGAGGTTAAGATATAGGATCACACTTCCACACAACATCCGACACAGGGTACCCCAGACCACGGTATGAGCACTCCTGGCAGGAAAACATCACATTAGGTTGAACATTTGAGTTGAATTTGACTGACATTCTGGGCTGTTGTTTATAGGGCGGCGCATTTTTCCATTTGTCCAAAATCAGGGTCAATGTGTAAGTATTTACGTTACTGACATTCTGAGCTGTGTTTATACTGTAGCTACGTTAGCTAAGTATGTTACTGACATTCTGAGCTGTGTTTATACTGTAGCTACGTTAGCTAAGTACGTTACTGACATTCTGAGCTGTGTTTATACTGTAGCTATGTTAGCTAAGTACGTTACTGACATTCTGAGCCATGTTTATACTTTATCAAAAATATTAGAAAAACTCTTCAACAACAGATTAGATAAATTCATTGATAAACATAATTTACTCACGGATAGCCAGTATGAATTCAGATCAAACCAGTCAACATCACTAGCATTAAAGGGGAACTATCTTATAAATGGCCTTTTTGAGTGTTTAGCATTGTTTCCTAGCTATGTGAACTTATATTAATATGATCTATGTCTCAAAATTCTCATATTGGCGCATTCTTCCAATTCTCCTCTCACAATATTCACCCTCACTGAACTGAGTCGTTTGAAAATGTGCCTATATGTGATGTCATATAGTCACCGCTGCATGTTAATGTTCAGGCGAACACGGCCACACACAGTGGTTTAGGAGCCCAGGCTCAAAACAGCTCGAGATCTTGAGGTAGAAAAATGCTGTTTTTGAGGACTTGATTAGAAATACAAAACAATGAATAAAAAAAATATATATATTACAGAGGTGTTCCATAGACTCAGAGGAATTGTGTAAAAGTGCCCAAATAGTGAAAGAAATAGTAAAATAGTTCCCCTTTAACACTTTCCGTGCCAGCAGAGGGAGCCAATAATAGCGGGAGTGCCAGCGCTGTAGTCAATGGGAGGGCGATCACATTTGCGAACGCATAAACTATATCTTTAATATGCCCGTCGCTTATCAATGACTTGTTTGCAGTCAACATTGTCCAAACAGATTGTTTTTTAATCGGTTCATTTCCGTTTTATACCATTTTGAAAAACGCTTGTTTTTTTAAACTTCCAGAAAAAAATAAAAGATTCTGCAGGAATCGCGCTTTACTGGAATACACAAAACACGTTGTAATTTTTCGGCCTATTTATGAATAGTTTTCAAATAAACGCTAGATTATCGATAGTATATGTGTATTTATGGACGCTATATAAGCGGGCTGAAAAATCGATTATCTTATTTCCTGATCAGCACACACACACTCACAGCCACACACACACATATGGGACACGCTGATATATAGGTGAAAAGAGCTCTGATTATCCCAAGACTAGTAAAAATAGATTCCTTACCTCAGATCAGATGTTCTCCAAAAAGATTATTCCAATTCCTGATTGCCATTCCAAATATCGATCGCGTTTATCGATCCAACACTGGGTGGTCGAAAGACATATTCCACGCTGTTCTGATGGTGGGCAATGAATGGGATCGGCTCGGATTACATGCCTGACAAGTAAAATGTGGAATCCGGACTTTCTTTTCCCCATGCATTTTCATTCAGTCCAATCCAAAGGGTGCATTACCATCCGGAAGACGATAGGGGGCGGCATTTACCCCAATTCGAGCTCAGATAGATCCCCACTGGTAACGTGAGGCTAGATTGATGAAAAATGAATGGAAATCGCTAATAAAAAAAATGATGATTAAAAACTAGATTTGAACTTGACATTGGCAGCTTGTGCCCTCTTCATGACCTGCTGGAGGATTTCAGCGTGCTCTTGGTCTGAGGATGCAGCGATTATCATGTCATCAGCTATGATATGTACACCTTCTATGTCACCGAAGGTCTCACTGTTCTTCTGCTGAAACACTTCACTGGCTGACTTGATGCCAAATGGCAATCTCTTAAAGCGGAGTGATGTATTTTTCTTTTTCTGTGATCACCAAACTGCTCACCCATGCTGTTGGGTCATTCACAGGGGTTATTACATCTGCTTCCACAAGGTGGCGCAGTATGACTTTCAGCCTGTCCAGGACAGCAAGGGGAATCTTCCTGCACCCATGTACCACAGGTGTAACTGCCGGGTCAATGTGTATGTGATGTACACCCGGGAACTCACCCAGCCCGCAGAAGAGAGATGGGTACATCTCCAGCAACTCCTCTTTAGTGGCTGGAGGTCTCTTCAGCTTCTCTGTTGTGGCTGGAGGTGTCTTCTCAAGTGCATCAATTCGTTTCACAAGCCGCAGTACTTCACTTGCCTCTCTGCCCATGATCGGCACGGTTGACTGGTTGATCACAAAGTTTCACACATCAGTGTCACGGTTCCTTCAGGCTTCAGACGGTTCCCTCCATAAGCTACCAGCACTGTTCTTGTGGGCTGTAGCTGGATACGACCTGGAAATGTCTTTACAATGGACATAGGCAGCACGTTTCCATCCGCCCCGTGTCAATCTTGAATTTGACCGGGACATTCCTCACATTGGCCATAGTGTACCATGCAGTGTCTTTACTTTTAGTGACTGCATCCACTTCCACACATGACACAGTACCTATAAACAGTGAGTCTACATCTACCTCAGTATCAATGTCGTGAACACCATGTCTTATTACTGTTCTGTATGTTTGGGTGCCCGTCCTGTCAGCTGGTGTGGAACACATCCTCGCAAAATGGGTTTGCCTGTTACATTTGTGGCATACAGCACCATAAGCCGGACACTGGCGTGGTTCATGTGTTCTCCCACACTTGTTGCATTGTGCAATCCACTCTCTGTTTTTCTTTTCTGTCCTCCTGTCTTTGTAGAATCTTCCCCTCTCTGGTTGAGCTGGAGCTCTACTTATGGCTTGCACATATGATTCCCCCACAGCCTGTGTTGTTTGCATAGCTTGCAACTGGCTCCTCGCAGCTTCTGATGCTCTGCACACATCTACTGCTTTCTCAAAGGTTAAATTCTTCTCCCTCAGTAGCCTTTCTTTCAGAGCAGCATTATTCAGGCTGAACACCAATTTATCTCTGATCATTTCGTTCTCACTTATTTTAAACTCACAGTTTCTGCTCTTCTGGCGCAGTTCCGTGACAAACTTGTCCAATGTCATCCCATCAGCCATAGAATGGGACCAGAACTGGTACCGTTCAAAAACAATATTCTTCTGTGGGCTGCAATATGTTTCAAAAGCATTGAGGATTGCATCCACTTTCTTCTCGTCACCCCCAACAAATGTGAACGTGTTAAATACATCCAAAGCATCTTCACCAATTGTGTGTAACAGTATGGCCACTTACATTTTTTCATCCTTTGCAATTGCTCCAGAGGCTGTCATATACAGTTGAAAACGCTGCTCCCACCTGCGCCAATTCTCGGCCAGGTTTCCCGTGAGTAGCAGCGATGACGGTGGTTTGAGCTGCTCCATCTCCTCTGTTCTGTGCTCTGCTGCCCCGTCCAGACGCTATTGCTAGCAACAACTAGCCCAACAAAAGTTCATCACTCACTCCGCAAATCCGCTGGGTTTTATAATCTGTGAGATCGGCGTGCGTAGAGTGAAGATTCAGCCGCTTCTGACACCATGTTGTAGTTTTGACTGGGTTCTGTATAGCAATAACTTGACAACACACACAAGCTCAGTTGGTAGCCACAGCAACAGGTTTAGTGAACGTCAGGCAAGGAATGCACCACAGACCTCATTAGTCGATCACAACACTCTTCAACACCCTGCTCTTAATCGAACCTGAGTACCATATATCACATCGTCGGTTGGCACTCAGCGGTTGGCATGAACTAACGAGAATTATCGTCGTTGGCACTCAAAGTGTTAATAGAACTCATTGAAACAATCACAAATTCCATAGATAAAAAAAACATGTAGCTGGAGTATTCATTCAACCACTGCCCGGTGGGCCTGAGAGGGCAAAGGGCTAAGGGAGCAATACCCTGACAAAAAAGCACCTCTAGGTGGGCCAATCACCCGCTTAGCGGAACAAAATGATTACAGAAACATTCATGGAAAATACACAGCGAAGTTTGGACGTGGAAGGTGTCTCTCCCCAGACAAGTATGGTGCTGGACAACTCAAGCCGAAAGGACGTTGCCCAGCTGATCCCCCTTCTCACAACTAAACACATTACAAAGATCGGCTCCTGGAACATTCGAACAATGTACCAAGCCGGTAAAGCCGCCCAGATAGCGTCGGAAATGAAACAGTACAACCTTTCTTTAATAGGACTCAGTGAAACAAGATGGACTCAATCAGGAAAAGCACAACTTTCAAGTGGAGAAACAATAATATACTCAGGTCATGAGCAGGACAATGCCCCACACACAGAAGGAGTAGGACTCATGCTCTCAAGAGAAGCAGCTAGGTCCCTCATGGAGTGGGAGGCAATAAATGCACGCATCATCACAGCTAGATTTTTCACCAAAAGCAAAAAAATCACAATCATACAATGCTACGCACCCACTAACGAGGCAGAACAGCAAGCAAAAGATCATTTCTACGATATACTACAGCAAGTCATCAACCGGCAGAAAAAGAAAGACATCATCATCCTGACAGGAGACTTCAACGCAAAAATAGGACAAGACAACACAGGAAAAGAGCAAATAATGGGCAAACATGGTCTAGGGGAAATTAACAACAATGGTGAACAATTCACAGACTTCTGCGCATTCCATAACCTGGTCATAGGAGGCAGCGTCTTTCCGCACAAAAGAGTTCATAAAGCCACATGGATTTCACCGGACCACAAAACAGAGAACCAGATTGACCATATATGCATCAGACAGAAATTCAGGAGATCCCTCCAAGACGTCAGAGTGAAAAGAGGAGCCGATGCAGCTACAGATCACCACCTCCTGATAGGAACTCTCCGGTTAAAACTCAAGAAATTCACCAACACTGCAAAAAAAGTCAGTACAAGGTACAATGTCAGCCTCCTCCAAGATCAGAACAACAGAGAGACATTTAAAATCAGCCTCTCAAACCGGTTCCACCCCCTGAGCCAACTGGAAGAACATCAATCCATCGAAGAACGTTGGCAGAACATGAAGAGGGCATGGACGGAGACATGTGAGGACACATGTGGGAGGAAGACAAGGCACCACAAGGAGTGGATGACAGGAGAAACACTACAGAAAATTCAGACTCGCAAACAAGCCAAAGACACTCTCAACAATAGTCGCACAAGAGCTGCAAAAGTAAAAGCACAACAAGACTACACCACGGCAGACAAGCGGGTAAAAAGGAGCATCAAGAACGACAAAAAACAATTCATCAACTACCTGGCAACTCAAGCAGAAGAAGCAGCAGCTCAACACAACATGAAGGAACTCTACGACATCACAAGGAAACTGGCTAATAAACGCAAAACTCCGGACAGACCAATATTAGACAAAGAAGGAAAAACACTCACAAAGGAAGAGGCTCAGCTAAAGAGATGGGCAGAACATTTCAGAGACATACTGAACAGACCCAAACCGACAGTGCTAGCCAACATCCATCCAGCGGTACACTCCCTACCGGTCAATACCAACAAGCCCAATAAACAAGAAATAAAAAAGGCCATTCAAAAACTGAAAAACAATAAAGCACCAGGACCTGACGGAATACCCCCAGAGGCCATAAAAGCAGACCCAGAAATGGCAACAACACTACTCCACAAACTCTTTGGACAGATCTGGTATGAAGAAAAGGTGCCAAGCGACTGGGCAGAGGGATACCTGGTGAAGCTCCCCAAAAAAGGCAACCTGAAGGACTGTAACAACTACAGGGGCATCATGCTCACATCTGTGCCAGGGAAGATTTTGAGCAGGATCATCCTGGAAAGACTGTCCAAAGAAGTGGACAAAGAATTCCGAGAAGAACAAGCAGGTTTCCGACAGGACAGATCATGTACAGATCACATTGCCACCTTCCGCATTATCATAGAACAGACCCTGGAATGGAACACATCTCTCCACCTCACATTCATCGACTTCCACAAAGCATTCGACAGTCTAGACAGAGACACTATATGGAAACTCATGGCACATTACGGTATCCCAACGAAGTTCATAACCATCATCTAACAGCTGTACCTACAATCATCCTGCAGAATAATACACAACGGCCAGCTCACAGACAGCTTTACAGTAGAGACAGGAGTCAGACAGGGCTGCCTACTGTCCCCTTTCCTCTTTCTTCTGGCAGTCGACTGGATCATGAAACAAACCACAGCCGAACAAAATCTGGGCATTCAGTGGACAATGTGGTCTCAATTAGAGGATTTGGACTTTGCCGACGACATAGTCCTCCTCTCACACACACAAACACAAATGCAGACCAAACTCACAAAACTTGCCACAATTGCAGCTACCACAGGACTACACATCAATAAAGCAAAAACAAAGGAGATGAAGATGAAACACAATTTAGAAGAGGCCGTACAACTGGACGGAGAAGCACTGGACGAGGTGGACACCTTCACATACCTGGGAAGCATCGTGGGGAAGGACGGAGGCAGCGACAAAGACATCAAAGCAAGAATAGGGACGGCAAGAACAGCATTTTTAATACTGAAGCAAACATGGAATTCAAACCACATCTCCACAAAGACCAAACTCCGCATCTTCAACACCAATGTCAAATCAGTTCTATTATATGGAGCAGAAACATGGAGAACCACAAAAGCAACCTCAAACAAACTGCAAACCTTCATAAACAGATGTTTACGACACATCCTGGGAATCTACTGGCCAAACACCATCACAAACGAACAGCTCTGGCAAACCACTCAACAAGAACCACTTGAAACCCTAATCAAACGCAGGAAATGGGGCTGGATTGGACACACCCTGAGAAAACCATCCTCCAACACAACCAGACAGGCCTTAACCTGGAACCCACAGGGGAAGAGAAAGCCAGGAAGACCCAGAAACAGCTGGAAAAGGTCTGTCGAGGCAGATCTCAAGGAAAAAAGAACATCATGGAAGGAAGCAGAGAAAATCGCCCAACACCGAACCAGCTGGAGAGATTTCATGAATGACCTATGCTCCCCAAAGAGCAAAAGGGTTTAAGTCAAGTGGAGTATTCATTGATCTGAAAAAAGCGTTTGATACTATCAATCATGATATATTAATCAGGAAATTGGAACGATATGGGATCAGGGGGGTAGTATTGGATTGGGTGAGAAGCTATCTAAATAAAAGGCAACAATTTGTGATGATGAAAGATTATAAATCTGAATGTTTGGACATTGCTTGTGGTGTCCCCCAGGGTTCAGTGTTGGGTCCAAAATAGTTCATCTTGTACATAAACGATATATGTAAAGTATCTAATATATTTAAATGTATTTTATTTGCGGATGACACTAATCTTTTTTGTTCTGGTGAGAATATCCAGCAGCTTTTAGAGGTCATCACATCTTAAATGAAGACATTTTAAAAATGGTTTGATAGAAACAAATTATCATTGAATTTGAGCAAAACTAAAATTATGTTATTTGGAAACTGTAGATTAAATACTGAAGTACAAGTTAAAATAAATTATGTGATTATTGAAAGAGAAAGATTCCTAGGTGTAATAATAGACCATCTGCTGGAAACCTCACATAAAACATGTCCAAACTAAACTGTCAAGAAGCATTTCAGTCATGAGTAAAGTAAAGCACATTCTGGATAAAAAATCACTCTACATTCTCTACTGTTCACTAGTTTTACCATATTTTAATTACTGCGCTGAAGTCTGGGGAAACACTTATAATTCTACACTACAACCACTTTTTATACTTAAGTTAAATTATCTTGTGGAATTTAAAACAGCACAATTAATGTATAAAGCAAAAGGTAATGTACTTCCAGGAAACATTCAAGAACCGTTCTTTAATAGAGAGGGGGGTTATAATCTGAGGGGAGAACTCAATTAAAAAGTTCTTAGTGTACGCACTGTATTAAAATATGTGGAGTGAAACTGTGGAACAGTCTGAATGTGGTGCTAAAACAATGTCCAAATATGAGACAATTCAAACTGAATTATAAGGAAATGATGTTCACGAGGTACAGGGATGAGGAAGGGATTTGACATTCACGGGTGTTTACATTTTATTTTATTTCTTTCATGTTTTACATAATATACAGTTTTAGTTTTTTTGTTTTGCATAGATATTTGTTTTGTAAGGTTTTAAATTAGTACACTCATTTGAGTAGTGGAAAAGGGGTAGGATTAAATAAGTGTATACTTCTTCCTACTCCTTTTCAAACATGTAAATTGAGTTATGTTTTGCTTTTGTTTATTTATTTATTTATTTTTTCATTTAATTTCTTGAGATCAATGATTTTGATATTGTTTGTATTTATTTACATGTTCGAAATAAAGATTTCAAATAAAAAATCAAATCAAAATACTGTAGCTACGTTAGCTAAGTACGTTACTGACATTTTGAGCTGTGTTTGTACTGTAGCTACGTTAGCTAAGTATTTACGTTACTAACGTTCTGCACCACGTTTATACTCAACATTAGCTAAGTATGTTACTGACATTCTGAGCCATGTTTATACTGTAGCTACGTTAGCTAAGTACATTACTGACATTCTGAGCCATGTTTATACTGTAGCTATGTTAGCTAAGTACGTTACTGACATTCTGAGCCATGTTTATACTGTAGCTACGTTAGCTAAGTACATTACTGACATTCTGAGCCGTATTTATACTGTAGCTACGTTAGCTAAGTACGTTACTGACATTCTGAGCCATGTTTATACTGTAGCTATGTTAGCTAAGTACGTTACTGACATTCTGAGCCATGTTTATACTGTAGCTACGTTAGCTAAGTACGTTACTGACATTCTGAGCCATGTTTATACTGTAGCTACGTTAGCTAAGTACGTTACTGACATTCTGAGCCATGTTTATACTGTAGCTACGTTAGCTAAGTACGTTACTGACATTCTGAGCCGTGTTTATACTGTAGCTACGTTAGCTAAGTGTTTGGAGGACAGAGATAAATGGCTCAGTCGCTCAGCCTCCCGCTCACCTAGGGCATGTGTATTTAGTTGTTACTTAGAGTTACGTTGTAACGTGGTGCACGCTAAGTATTTAAGTTACTGACATTCCGAGTCGTGTTTCACTATTGGCTTTTTTGTTGTTCGGAGGAGAGAAACAGGCATGGCACTCTACGACTGAAGACTAGTTAAAAATATATGAGAATGCTTCACATCTATTCGTGGACTGCATTTATATACGGGCTGCATTTATATAGCACTTTTATCCAAAGCGCTTTACAACTTGTGCATTCATTCACACATTCACTCACCGATGGCAGAAGCAACCATGCAAGGTGCCAACCTGCTCATTGGGAGCAGTTAGAGGTTTCACAGACACTTCTACACACTGCCGGGAGGAGCCGGAATCAAATTCCCGGAACACTATTATTATGATGTGTCTTTCTTGGAATTATGTGTGTGTCCAGGGTGGGGAGATGTCACTTATTATTTTTCCGGTTCACTTCCCTGGCCTAGAATTATATGACAGTCTAATAATTCTCCATCCTAGAGTCATACAGGTCTAGCTGGCAGGTTGCATTGGGTGACATTCATTTGACCGAGCACTTTGAACACTTCATCATCATTGGAGTGAGTCATGCTCTCAGTTGTGAGCCATTGTCCATCTATTAGAAAACAAGCGCAGCTCAATACAAGCCCCTGGGGATATGTGATGCTGTGCTTAGAGGGCAGGGAGTACAGGGGGCGGGCCTACAGGGAGTACAGGGAGCGGGCCTACAGGGAGTACAGGGGGCGGGCCTACAGGAAGTACAGGGGGCGGGCCTACAGGGAGTACAGGGAGCGGGCCTACAGGGAGTACAGGGAGCGGGCCTACAGGGAGTACAGGGGGCGGGCCTACAGGGAGTACAGGGGGCGGGCCTACAGGGAGTACAGGGAGCGGGCCTACAGGGAGTACAGGGGGCGGGCCTACAGGGAGTACAGGGGGCGGGCCTACAGGGAGTACAGGGGGCGGGCCTACAGGGAGTACAGGGGGCGGGCCTACAGGGAGTACAGGGGGCGGGCCTACAGGGAGTACAGGGGGCGGGCCGCGTCAACATTTTAGGCAACCAACTTGCGTTCAGCGTTTCTCTGATTGGCCACGACGCCCATGTGACTGCGGCAGCGCGAGAGAGCGGCAGTGCGGAAATAGGCTGCATTCTATTGCCATGCTCTGCGACAAACTCTAACCTTAACCAACTCCGAAACAATGCCTAAACTTAACCCTAACCTTAACCAACTCCAAAACAATGCCTAAACTTAACCCTAACCTTAACCAACTCCGAAACAATGCCTAAACTTAACCATAACCTTAACCAACTCCGAAACAATGCCTAAACTTAACCCTAACCTTAACCAACTCCGAAACAATGCCTAAACTTAACCGGCGAACGAGTTGAGCTAACCGTCGATGTTAAAAGAGGGGGGATTACGGCTGCATAATGCCGAGCTCTGCGCAGAGCTCCGCTCTGCCGCTCCGCTCTGCCGCTGCGGGGGCGTGGCTAGGCGCAAGTTGGTTGCCTAACATGTTGACGCGGTCGGGCCTACAGGGAGTACAGGGGGTGGGCCTACAGGGGGCGGGCCTACAGGGAGTACAGGGTTGTTTCCTGCCTATTTCAGTCATGTTCTAAAACACAGTTCTATGGGTCATTTCTCCACGACTGAACCCAAAGAAAATACTGGAGCCCACAATTCACTTTGATATTTCAATGATCAGGTACAAACGACTAACGTTTTTTAAATGACAAAAGATAAAATTTTCTTGTAACATGTGATGTCCAAAGTCTACCCACCTGGCTCAGGAGGTATAGTGGTCATCTGGTAATCAGAAGGTTCCCTGTTAAATTCCCGCTCCTCCCGGCAGCGTGTCGAAGTGTCCTTGAACAAGACACTTAACCTGCTCCTGATGAGCAGGTTGGCACCTTGCATGGTTGCCTCCGCCGTGTGTGAATGGGTGAATGTTTGTGAATGTGTGAGAATGGGTGAAAATTAGCGGTGTATAGGTACACGCATCCATACCGAACCGTTTTCAGTACTGGATCTTAGGTTCAGTACGGCTGTGTACCGAACGAATACAATGGTATGTTAACCACTAATGACCGCCCATTGGGGGCTGTTTTTTTTTCACAATCTAATATAATTCTTTTTTTATTATTATATTTTTTTTATCAACTTTTTCTCCTTATTTTCTATTTTTCTCCCATCCCAATTTCGCTGTTTCCAATTCTCCCCTCCCCTGTCTTGAACGTTGCTCGCATATTCCCCCCACTGGTCGGTTGTAGGGAGGATAGAAGTCTTGCATCACGTGTCCCCTCCGGTACACGAGGAGGCAGCCTGTCACATCTTTTCACCTGCCAGCGCGGACTCTCATTGGCGACGTGTAACGTGTGGGAGGCTCACACTACCCCCGCCATTTCCTGTCTCTGCTCTGCAGGCGTCCCCCAATCGACCTGTAGGAGTCGCTGTCCACAACGTCCAGATTACCACCCATCGACTACCACCCGCTGACTCTGCCAATTGAGCCAGTATGACGGCCGGCCCAAGCCGGAGACAACGCCGGCCGGAGTCGAACCCGGTGTCTCTTGCGTTGGTGACGAGCGCAATGTCCGCTGCGCCACCCAGCCACCTTCTTTTTTTTTTTTTTTTATGAATTTCAATATAGAATATTCGTTGACAGCCCTACAAGTACAATTAGTTACTGCACACTACATCACCCCTGAGTGGAACATGGAAAGCCAAACTTTCCCCCACTGTACTGAAGACCCGTACCGAACATGACTTCAAAACCGAGGAACGCACCAAACCGTGTTTTTTGTGTACCGTTACACCCCTAGTGAATATAAATGCAGTCCATTTACACACCTGCATCCCTCATGATGTAATATTAAAGTGAACCGTGGGCTCCAATATCTTCTTTGGGTTCAGTCGTAAAGTGACCCATAGAACGGTGTTTTAGTATTATTGTCCTATTCACACACTATTATTGAGAGCACCGACCGCCGACTGTGGAGGGGCTGAAGCACACTCAACTCTGTTATCACCTTGACGATCTCCCAGGAAGACCTCTTACTCTGTTATCACCTTGACGATCTCCCAGGAAGACCTCTTACTCTGTTATCACCTTGACGATCTCCCAGGAAGACCTCTTACTCTGTTATCACCTTGACGATCTCCCAGGAAGACCTCTTACTCTGTTATCACCTTGACGATCTCCCAGGAAGACCTCTTATTCTGTTATCACCTTGACGATCTCCCAAGAAGACCTCTTACTCTGTTATCACCTTGACGATCTCCCAGGAAGACCTCTTACTCTGTTATCAACTTGACGATCTCCCAGGAAGACCTCTTACTCTGTTATCACCTTGACGATCTCCCAGGAAGACCTCTTACTCTGTTATCACCTTGACGATCTCCCAGGAAGACCTCTTACTCTGTTATCACCTTGACGATCTCCCAGGAAGACCTCTTACTCTGTTATCACCTTGACGATCTCCCAGGAAGACCTCTTACTCTGTGCAGCTCAACAGATCACTGAATAACCATGAGTGTATACAGTATAAAGAGTATAAAGAGAGTACAGTATAAAGTGTATAAAGTGACCACTGGAATGCAGTCAGAGGCATTATCATATACGGATGAACAAGGTGCAAACATCAAACTACCACACCCTTTATTCCAAGAACTCAGAGAATCACCTACAGTAAGCCATGTATCTTCTCTCTCGGTAGAGACTCATGTCGGAGACGTCAGGCTCCTCTGGCATTCAATTACTCTCTCTGAATATTCCCTTGTGGGCTTCGCTTCAACAAAGTTCCTTCCTTTGATCTAGATGACAAGGACTTTATGCAGAAAACACTCTCTAGAGTCTAAAGCTTTATTTAGACTCGAAAGGCAACCGAGGTTTCCCTAATTTACAGTCACGTCGCGTGTACATACAGAAATCACACAGCATATAAAATCATAACAGTAAGACAACAAGGCGAGGCAAAAAGCAAGGATAACAAATACATTTAAAAACGTGATTGACTAAGGTTGGAGATCAAGGTTTTAAACTCTTAAACAGAGGGGAGAATCTCAAGCTTTAAGGGCTGTTTCTGGAGTTCATTCCATGAGCTAGAGGGGCATCATAGCAAAATGCAGATTTACTCTGTTTACGAGAAAACTCAGGGAACCTTAAGGACCAGCCAGTCACTAGAACGGGTTGCAAAATTCCATTCCAATAATAAGTAAGGGATAATGTATAGCTACGAGGTCATTGTCGCAAAATAATTGACCGACACAGAGTTTAAAATACCGAGGCGCCTCGCCGAGGTGTTTTAAACGTCAGTGAAGGTAAATTATTTTGCGACAATGACCGAGTATAGGCTATACATTATCCCGCTTATTACATGGCTAACTTACTAACAATATATAATTCATTTTACACCATCGACAAGACGAGATCAAATGCAGACGCAGTTCTGTTCTGTCGCTCCCGCTGTCATCGCCGGCAGCTTCGCCAGCAGCCAGCATGTCTGTGGTCTGATTGCACTGATGTCAGTGGGCTTGATTGGTCCAGCTGCGCACAACAGTCATTATTACTCGGCAGAGGTCCGTTATCGAGTACTAACGGACCTCTGACGAGCGCTATTGACCAATCACAATCAAGCATTTCGGCGAATGTTAAAACGCCATGTAATAATGTAGTATACGGAAGTAGCTTACCAATAATGATGTAGTATAAGGAGGTAGGTTACCAATAATGATGTAGTATAATGAGGTAGGTTACCAATAATGATATAGTATAAGGAGGTAGGTTACCAATAATGGTGTAGTATAAGAAGGTAGCTTACCAATAATGATATAGTATAAGGAGGTAGGTTACCAATAATGATGTAGTATAAGAAGGTAGCTTACCAATAATGATATAGTATAAGGAGGTAGGTTACCAATAATGATGTAGTATAAGAAGGTAGCTTACCAATAATGATGTAGTATAAGGAGGTAGCTTACCAATAATGATGTAGTATAAGTAGGTAGCCAATAAGGGCCTTAAAAATGAACAAATACCAGTGTTTGTTGCACCTCTCCATCAGATGATGCTGCTGATCAATGAAGAAAAGTGTCAAGTTTCAAGTTTTGTTTTATTTGCCACATACAGTATAAGGTACATGTACATTATAGTGAAATGCTTGGTTCTGTATGACCCTCCTGAGATTGTGCGCCATACAGTAAACGAGTAAAAGAATAAAGATCAAACACTATAAACAATATACAATACTAAAATGTACAAAATGCTAAATGCAAAAAAACAAGACATGGCTAGAAAGGAATAATTTACGAATGGAGGAAAGATGAAAAGAGAAAACATCGTAAACCGTGCCTTGCCCCCCAGCCGAGAACCGGCAAAGAGCTCTCTACCTCCCTGCCCCACAGCCGAGAACCAGCAAAGAGCTCTCTACCTCCCTGCCCCACAGCCGAGAACCAGCATAGAGCTCTCTACCTCCCTGCCCCCCAGCCGAGAACCAGCAAAGAGCTCTCTACCTCCCTGCCCCCCAGCCAAGAACCAGCAAAGAGCTCTCTACCTCCCTGCCCCACAGCCGAGAACCAGCATAGAGCTCTCTACCTCCCTGCCCCCCAGCCGAGAACCAGCAAAGAGCTCTCTACCTCCCTGCCCCCCAGCCAAGAACCAGCAAAGAGCTCTCTACCTCCCTGCCCCAGAGCTGAGAACCAGCAAAAAGCTCTCTACCTCCCTGCCCCACAGCTGAGAACCAGCAAAAAGCTCTCTACCTCCCTGCCCCACAGCTGAGAACCAGTAAAGAGCTCTCTACCTCCCTGCTCCCCAGCTGAAAAGCAGCAAAGAGCTCTCTACCTCCCTGCCCCCCAGCTGAGAACCAGCAAAGAGCTCTCTACCTTCCTGCCCCCCAGCTGAGAACCAGCAAAGAGCTATCTACCTCCCTGCCCCCCAGCATAGAGCTCTCTACCTCCCTGCCCCCCAGCCGAGAACCAGCAAAGAGCTATCTACCTCCCTGCCCCCCAGCAAAGTGCTCTCTACCTCCCTGCCCCCCAGCTGAAAAGCAGCAAAGAGCTCTCTACCTCCCTGCCCCCCAGCCGAGAACCAGCAAAGAGCTCTCATGAGTTTGACACATATGATGTAGGAGAAGTGGGCCGCAAGCTTCTAGGGACCGACTCTGTTTGCAATGCCAGTACCTTGATCAAGGGCCCAAGATGACACCGAGAGGAAGTCTCCTGGTGTGGGAGGAGCAGCGAGAGGAAAATCCACACAAACATGGAGAACATTCAAACTCTACACTGAAAGCCCCCCAGGGACCTTCCTGTGAGAACATCATACGTTCTCATCTGTCTGGGAAGGCTATTAAAAAAAGAGCATACACCACCAACGGCTGCCTATTTACGAAGCCACATTTCAAAACAGTGTCATTTGAGCTAATAGATATGACTAATGGGTCTCCTATCATTATGGTAACATAGCTTGAGGGCCTAAAACAGCATAAAATGAATGACAGGCACGAAACCAGGAAGCTGGCTCTGTGATGACAATGAATTCGATAAATGTCCAGAGAAATACATCTTCTATCTAATTTAATAATAATAATAATGATGATGTATAATAATGATATTCTGAGGCTTTCAGACGAATCAGAGATGATGATGATGATGATGATGATATTATTATGCTCTGCCACAGTTCTCTTATTGCCATTACATTAACAGAAATACGGCAGACTGTACACTGTATCAGATAGAATGACAACGCTTAGTCTTTGTGACGATTCAGATGGGCCTTTAGTGTTGACGTGCATATCTAATGAAGATGGGACGGGAAGTCCTGCATGGCGATGTCAAGTGACAAGAGTGAACGGTGTTAAAATAACACATGCATTATGCATGACAGTGTACAGTGCGTACAATCACACCCAATAAAGGACAATGTGTCCTGTGGGATGAGCTCATGTCAATGATGTCCTTGACATAAGGGAAGGGACGTATATCACCCTGTTAACATTGTTTCTATTTATTCCAAACCATCATTATCTGTGTACGTGCGT
Organism: Notolepis coatsorum; assembly: GCF_963971535.1. NCBI lineage: Eukaryota > Metazoa > Chordata > Actinopteri > Aulopiformes > Paralepididae > Notolepis > Notolepis coatsorum. The sequence continues at coordinate 157,447,665 of NC_140170.1, read as the reverse complement.
GTGTGTGTGTGTGTGTGTGTGTGTGTGTGTGTGTGTGTGTGTGTGTGTGTGTGTGTGTGTGTGTGTGTGTGTGTGTGTGTGTGTGTGTGTGTGTGTGTGAATCCATGTAGTAAAGGGCCTCGTCTAATGGGAACATGGTTCAAAAAAAATAATAGGTTATTAACTGTCCTTTTCTAAGCCTCAAATAAGGGTTTCACTAAAAAGCACTGATGATGGAAAAAACGCCTATTAAAGAAAAAGAGAAGACTTTCATTATAACACACACACACACACACACACACACACACACACACACACACACACACACACACACACACACACACACACACACACACACACACACACACACACACACACACACACACACACACACACACACACACACACACACACACACACACACACGCACACACACACACACACACACAATAACATTCACAAACAAGTAGAACATGTCCAGGACTTTTCGGAGATACTAATGATACATTTGGCCCCAGCAGTCATTCCGCGGCCCTGGGCCCCAGTCATCACCGCAGGAACCCTGGGTTTCGCGAGAGGCGTAGACAGGTGCCGCTCCAGCCCCTTGGCTGACTACTCAGGTCCTTTGATCCGTTTCGGCAAATCCACAACCGTGAGGCGACGTGTCGTTCTACTCTGTGACTGTATTGCTAATGTGTTGGTTTTTGTAATTTTGGTTCAGCTGCTGCACCTTGTTCTCTCAGTGAAATAGCGTTTCAAGGAATGATCTCGGTGTGTGAGGTTACTTCAAAACAAAGACCGCTTCCCGGAGAGTCAGCATTGCCTTGGCTCGGGCTGATCGCTATACTAACTCGTTTGGCTGAGTTAGGGGGAGGGGAGCCGTGGGTGGGTCCTGGGTGTTGTGGACAGCGACCCCTACAGTTCGATCGGGGCGCCTGCTCAGCGAAGGTAGGATCTGGTGAGAGGTAGTGCGGCCTCCCACACGTTACACTCTCCCAGTGAGAATCTGCGCGGCCAGGCTGGCTGCCGGCTGGCTGCACATGCGTCGGAGGAAAGCATGTGACAGTCTCCGGCCTCTCGGACCAACAGTAGGGGAAAGTGCGCAACAACCAGGAAGGGGGTTGGGAATTGGCATAACGACTAACAGTGGGATGGGAGAAAAATCGGAAAAAAAGGAGGGGGAAAAGGATAATAAAAAAATAAATAAAAAAAACAACGACCGCTGTGTTCCGTCTTACACCCCCGCAGGGGCACACTTTCCAAGACGGAAAATAGCCAGCGTGCTAACTAGTTAACACGTTTTGTCACATAAGGTACATGTACATTACAGTGAAATGCTTGGTTCTGTACGAGCCCCCTAAGATTGTGCTTCATACAGTAAAAATTAAGTAAAAAGACCCAGAATATACAATATACAAAACTAAAGTACAAAATGCAAACAAAATGCTAAATGCACAAATTAGGTGTTAAAAAGTGTTTAAAGTGTCTAAAGTGAATGTCAATGTGCAATGAATGTAGAATGGATGGGTTAGTTTTACATAGAGTCATTGAGCATCCTGATGGCCAAAACTTTTAATCCCTATCTGATCCGATCAGATTTTTAAATCCCCTTTTTGTGATCCAGGATCAGACAACTCTGCCACATTTTGTCCCGGTATTTCAAAGCAATCCAGGATAGGATCACCCTGATCCAGATTCAGACTTTTCAAGATGACTAGATCCTGAATATCAGTGCTTTAATCCTACCGATCTCCATCTAGTGGATATGAAAAAGAATACAAGGAAGACAAGAGACCACATTGCAGAGACATCTATAATGTCTAATTATATTGTTAAATACATAAAGGACATACAATCATAATGAAATTGTCATTAAAAAAAATACTCCCACTAGGGTAACAACAAAAACACATTCATTCAAAGGCATCTGATCATCCAGGCGTGCTTTGAGGAGCTGAATTCTAAGTGAGGTTTCAGTTTGCTGAAGGTGATGACAGATGATGGACTTTTTTTTTGTTGAAGACGTTTTTCTTTAATCTAAATTACATTTGTGATTGACAATCTTTGTTGTGATACTTTTATGAGCATAAACATTTATGTCATCAACATTTGGTTGAAAACAAAATAGGCCACCACAAATGTGAACAAAAAATTTAAAATAAAATTGATTTTCCATGAAGGCTAAAAATTGTGTATTATTTCAGTTAACAAACTTTGCCATCATATTTATATTGAAACATATGTTTTAATAAATTGTATAGTACATTTAGCTCTGGTAATCCACTGGAAATCCACCCCTCTGGTGGCATCAAGATAATACATTTTTTTGTGTTGTCGGTTTGAACTACCTGTTTTGAAGATTTGACCCTTGGATTTGATTTCCTGATCTGATCAGATATCAAAGTGATCCTAATCCTGTTTTTTGGTTTTCAACTACCCAAAATCCAAATCTGATGCAATCAGATAGGGATTAAAAGTTTTGAACTCCTGGGCCCTGGGGATATAAGCTCCTTTTGAGTCTCTCTGTGCTGGCGATGAGACTCCGGTATCGCTTGCCTGACCGCAGCAGTGCAAAGAGGCAGTTGTTTGGGTGGCTAGAGTCTTTTGACTATTCTCTTAGCCTTGGCCCTGCAACGCCTGGTGTAAATGTCCTGGAGAGTGGGAAGCCCACCTCCAATTGTGCGTTCGGCTGATCGAGCCACTCTCTGCAGTCTGCTGCGGTGGAATGTGCGGTGCTATTCCCAAACCGGGAGGTGATGTTACCACTCTCTATTGTGCATGAGTAGAAGTTCTTTAAGATCGTCTGTCTCACTTTGAACTTCCTTAGACGCCTAAGGAAGTAGAGGTGCTGCCGTGCCTTCTTCACTACACTGTAACAGGTTACTTTGTCCCCTTGCTTTGGCTTGAGGCTATACTGCAGTTTTCTTCAACCGCTCTTTCTTTTCCTGGCTAGTTCCTGGCTAGGCCCCGGTTTTGACAGCAAACACACCCTGGATTGATAAAGCAAATGTGCCAATGTGGATAAGTGATCCACGGTGGAAATGCTTGGAAAGGCACATCACCAACACAGAAAGATGTTTACTGACACAGTCTCCTTCACCTTGTAGGAAACCTTGCTCCTGACATAAACCAAGTAATCTCCGGAGTCCAGTTGAGCTACGTCGTGATGAGTTTGGCACAGTGTCAAATTTGCCTAAAAGATTATATTTTCATTCTGTTGTGATTCTGGGTGAGGTAGAATATACTGTAATAATGCATATTCTAATTGTGAGGTTTTGCCCGCTGCTCACCACCTTTTCTCTGTTTCTTTAAAGCCTACTGTTAGAAATTCCCTTCTCACTCACTCTCTCTAGCCCCCACCCTCTCGTTCTTTACTCTCGTTTACTCTCAGTGGCCACACCTGGACTATTATCAATTACCTCTCGCACCTGTGGTGGCAGGCTAATTAGTTCCCCGGTGGGCTTTAAATACCAGGGCGCTTCCCCTCGTTTCGGCGTGGGGTCGTGTTGTATTCATGCTGAGTCATATTCTCTAACATCTAGACTCTTTCGGGAGATCCTCTGGTCTACCAATGCTGTAAGATGGATCTCTCCAGCCTTGAGATGTTTGCTCCAGCCTTCGTCTGCTGTCGCCGTAGCCTGTGGAGGAGACTGTTCTGCGCTCCCTGTAACTTCCACGGGAGGCACCCCAGCGTTCCACTGCAGACCCCAGCGCAGCTGTTCGTCCTGACGCACATCTAGACCAACGCGCATCTCCCGGACCCTCGGGCTTGGCACGCTCTCCAGTCACCAGCGCGCAACGCGCATCTGCAAGGGCTTGGCACGCTCTCCAGTCACCAGCGCGCAACGCGCATCTTCAAGGGCTTTGGCCACCTGTCGCCGTTTGCCTGGAGGGAGACATTGTACTGCGCTCTCTAATTCTCTACGGGAGGTATTCCAGTGTTCCACTCCAGACCAGCGCGCCAGATGCGCTCAAGCCTTCGCCACCTGCCGCCGTTTGCCTGGAGGGAGACACTGTACTGCGCTCTCTAATCCTCTACGGGAGGTATTCCAGTGTTCCACTTCAGACCTTCGAGCTTGGCACGCTCCTCCGTACCAGCGCACAGACGCGCATCTTCCAGACCTTCGAGCTTGGCACGCTCCTCCGTACCAGCGCACAGACGCGCATCTTCCAGACCTTCCTGCTTGGCACACTCCTCCACGCAGACGCACCAGATGCGTCTCTCGGTTCCGACGCGCACACCAAGGTGTGGCGCGCACTCAGTTCCTCGGCTCCGACAGCGGCTACCCGGTGGACGACACCCTCGCCACCGCCACTGTTCCGACGCGCACACCAAGGTGTGGCGCGCACTCTGTTCCTCGGCTCCGACAGCGGCTACCCGGTGGACGACACCCTCGCCACCGCCACTGTTCCGACGCGCACACCAAGGTGTGGCGCGCACTCTGTTCCTCGGCTCCGACAGCGGCTACCCGGTGGACGACACCCTCGCCACCGCCACTGTTCCGACGCGCACACCAAGGTGTGGCGCGCACTCTGTTCCTCGGCTCCGACAGTCGGCTACCCGGTGGACGACACCCTCGCCACCGCCACTGTTCCAGCACTCTGTCCCTCGGCTCGGACAGCCAGCCACCCGGTGGCGATGCCCTCGCCCCGCTGCTGTCCCTGTACCTTTACGCATACGCCTGGGTGAGTTTTGATTGTGATGTCACTCACTCAGCGTAATGCCCCTTGCCCCCGTTCCCGCTGCTGTCCCTGTACCTTTACGCATACGCCTGGGTGAGTTTTGATTGTGATGTCACTCGCTCAGCGTAATGCCTCTTGCCCCCGTTCCCGCTGCTGTCCCTGTACCTTTACGCATACGCCTGGGTGAGTTTTGATTGTGATGTCACTCACTCAGCGTAATGCCTCTTGCCCCCGTTCCCGCTGCTGTCCCTGTACCTTTACGCATACGCCTGGGTGAGTTTTGATTGTGATGTCACTCACTCAGCGTAATGCCCCTTGCCCTCGTCCCGCTGCTGTTCCTGCACCATTACGCATACGCCTGGGTGAGTTTTGATTGTGATGTCACTCACCCAGCGTATTGCCTCCTTTAGTTCTCACTTAGTTATTAGTTTGGACATTTCATCTCCCACTCTGTTTGTTCTCTCGTGGATATTATTTTGGACATTTCATCTCCCACTGTGTGTTTGTTCACACGAAGATAGTATTTACTTTGTTACTTTGTTATTTGGACTGTTCTGCATCTGCTCTGTTTGTTCCCTTTGAATATTAACCCTCTCCTCTGTTCTGCAGAGCGGCCCAGATGTTTTCCCACCAGTCCCCAGTTCCTCCCTGTCCCCAGCCCGCCTCCGCGGTTCTCTGTCCCCAGTTCCTCCCTGTTCCCCAGCCCGCCTCCGCGGGCCTCAGTCCCCTCTGTCCCAAGTTCTCCCCTTCTAGTTCCACCTAGTCCCTAGTCCTCTATCCCTAGTTCTCCTAGTCCCTAGTCCTCTTTCCCTAGTTCTCCTAGTCTCTAGTTCCTCTGTTCCCTAGGCGTTCCCTTAACCTTCCCTTAGGCGTTCCCTTACCTTCCCATAGTGTTCCCTTTTCCTGCCCGCCTCTTAAAGGCACTTTACCTTCCCCTCTTGTGTTATTCCAGTGTTTTGTGTTTTCTCCCTTAAAGGGACATTGCCCTTTTTCCCTGTTCTAAATAAATATCTGTTTCTTGGCAAACCATCATACCTGTCTTGTGTTGTGCGATTGGGGTCGGTTACAAACCATAACAGTACGACCCCACCAAATCGACGACCCCAGCCAGCACAGACGGTGTATGTTGAGTTTGCCTTTTTTTTTCTTGTTCCCTCTAGCTCCCCTGTTAGCCCTGTTAGCTTCCCTGTTAGCCCAGTTTAGCTTCCCTGTTAGTCCTGTTTAGCTCCCTTGTTGGCCTGTTACTCCCCTGTTTAGCTTGTTAGTCTCCCCGGTTAGCTCCCCTGTTTGCTTCCCGTTTTGCCCTGTTTGACCCCCCTGTAGCTAGCCATGCCCTGGCAGCTAACCCAGTCCCTCAGCAGAACCCCTGTCTGCTAGCTTAGCCCCGGCTGCTAGCACAGCCTCTATGTTTATGCAGCCCTTGCTGCTGGCATAGGCCCTGTAGCTAGCCATGCCCTGGCGGCTAACCCAGTCCCTCAGCAGAGCCCCGGTCTGCTAGCTTGGCCCCGGCTGTTAGCACAGCCTCTATGTTAATGCAGCCTTGCAGCTGGCATAGGCCCTGTAGCTAGCCAGGCCCAAGCAGCTAACCCGGTCCCTCTGCATGGCCTCCACTTTTTTGTGTAGTTTATCCCACTGCTAGGACTGCCCTTTCAGCTAGCAAGGTCAGTTTTTCTCACACAGCTAGGACTGTCCTTCCAGCTAGCTTGTGCTCTCATGCTGGTCCAGCCCTGTCTGCCAGCCTAGCTCCGGCAGCTAGCGCAGCCTCTATGTTGATGTAGCAGTACAGCTAGCATAGGCCCTGTAGCTATCAGTGCCCTGGCAGCTACCCTTTCCCTCTGCTAGCCTGGCTCCGGCAGCTTGCGCAGCCTCTATGTTGATGTAGCAGTACAGCTAGCATAGGCCCTGTAGCTATCAGTGCCCTGGCAGCTAACCTTCCCTCTGCTAGCCCTTTCCCGGTGCTTCCATGGTTACCCCTTAGCTACCCTGCTTGCCCCTCAGTTCCTCTAGACCAGTTGCTCTAGACCAGTTCTCTAGACCCAGTTCCTCTAGACCAGTTCCTCTAGACCAGTTCTCTAGACCAGTTCTCTAAACCAGTTCTCTAGACCAGTTCTCTTGCCCAGTTCGCTAGACTAGTTCTCTAGACCCAGTTCCTCTAGACCAGTTGCCCCTCTGCTACCCTAGTTACCCCTCGGCGACCCTGTTTCTTTTGCTAGCCCCACTCTTGTGGTGGCTTCCCCTGCTGGCTTGGCCAGTACCTCTTGTTTTGCCCCCTGCCACTCTGTCTGTATTTGTTTTGGGTCGCCGGGTGGCTCCCGTTGAGGGGGGGGTACTGTGAGGTTTTGCCCGCTGCTCACCACCTTTTCTCTGTTTCTTTAAAGCCTACTGTTAGAAATTCCCTTCTCACTCACTCTCTCTAGCCCCCACCCTCTCGTTCTTTACTCTCGTTTACTCTCAGTGGCCACACCTGGACTATTATCAATTACCTCTCGCACCTGTGGTGGCAGGCTAATTAGTTCCCCGGTGGGCTTTAAATACCAGGGCGCTTCCCCTCGTTTCGGCGTGGGGTCGTGTTGTATTCATGCTGAGTCATATTCTCTAACATCTAGACTCTTTCGGGAGATCCTCTGGTCTACCAATGCTGTAAGATGGATCTCTCCAGCCTTGAGATGTTTGCTCCAGCCTTCGTCTGCTGTCGCCGTAGCCTGTGGAGGAGACTGTTCTGCGCTCCCTGTAACTTCCACGGGAGGCACCCCAGCGTTCCACTGCAGACCCCAGCGCAGCTGTTCGTCCTGACGCACATCTAGACCAACGCGCATCTCCCGGACCCTCGGGCTTGGCACGCTCTCCAGTCACCAGCGCGCAACGCGCATCTGCAAGGGCTTGGCACGCTCTCCAGTCACCAGCGCGCAACGCGCATCTTCAAGGGCTTTGGCCACCTGTCGCCGTTTGCCTGGAGGGAGACATTGTACTGCGCTCTCTAATTCTCTACGGGAGGTATTCCAGTGTTCCACTCCAGACCAGCGCGCCAGATGCGCTCAAGCCTTCGCCACCTGCCGCCGTTTGCCTGGAGGGAGACACTGTACTGCGCTCTCTAATCCTCTACGGGAGGTATTCCAGTGTTCCACTTCAGACCTTCGAGCTTGGCACGCTCCTCCGTACCAGCGCACAGACGCGCATCTTCCAGACCTTCGAGCTTGGCACGCTCCTCCGTACCAGCGCACAGACGCGCATCTTCCAGACCTTCCTGCTTGGCACACTCCTCCACGCAGACGCACCAGATGCGTCTCTCGGTTCCGACGCGCACACCAAGGTGTGGCGCGCACTCAGTTCCTCGGCTCCGACAGCGGCTACCCGGTGGACGACACCCTCGCCACCGCCACTGTTCCGACGCGCACACCAAGGTGTGGCGCGCACTCTGTTCCTCGGCTCCGACAGCGGCTACCCGGTGGACGACACCCTCGCCACCGCCACTGTTCCGACGCGCACACCAAGGTGTGGCGCGCACTCTGTTCCTCGGCTCCGACAGCGGCTACCCGGTGGACGACACCCTCGCCACCGCCACTGTTCCGACGCGCACACCAAGGTGTGGCGCGCACTCTGTTCCTCGGCTCCGACAGTCGGCTACCCGGTGGACGACACCCTCGCCACCGCCACTGTTCCAGCACTCTGTCCCTCGGCTCGGACAGCCAGCCACCCGGTGGCGATGCCCTCGCCCCGCTGCTGTCCCTGTACCTTTACGCATACGCCTGGGTGAGTTTTGATTGTGATGTCACTCACTCAGCGTAATGCCCCTTGCCCCCGTTCCCGCTGCTGTCCCTGTACCTTTACGCATACGCCTGGGTGAGTTTTGATTGTGATGTCACTCGCTCAGCGTAATGCCTCTTGCCCCCGTTCCCGCTGCTGTCCCTGTACCTTTACGCATACGCCTGGGTGAGTTTTGATTGTGATGTCACTCACTCAGCGTAATGCCTCTTGCCCCCGTTCCCGCTGCTGTCCCTGTACCTTTACGCATACGCCTGGGTGAGTTTTGATTGTGATGTCACTCACTCAGCGTAATGCCCCTTGCCCTCGTCCCGCTGCTGTTCCTGCACCATTACGCATACGCCTGGGTGAGTTTTGATTGTGATGTCACTCACCCAGCGTATTGCCTCCTTTAGTTCTCACTTAGTTATTAGTTTGGACATTTCATCTCCCACTCTGTTTGTTCTCTCGTGGATATTATTTTGGACATTTCATCTCCCACTGTGTGTTTGTTCACACGAAGATAGTATTTACTTTGTTACTTTGTTATTTGGACTGTTCTGCATCTGCTCTGTTTGTTCCCTTTGAATATTAACCCTCTCCTCTGTTCTGCAGAGCGGCCCAGATGTTTTCCCACCAGTCCCCAGTTCCTCCCTGTCCCCAGCCCGCCTCCGCGGTTCTCTGTCCCCAGTTCCTCCCTGTTCCCCAGCCCGCCTCCGCGGGCCTCAGTCCCCTCTGTCCCAAGTTCTCCCCTTCTAGTTCCACCTAGTCCCTAGTCCTCTATCCCTAGTTCTCCTAGTCCCTAGTCCTCTTTCCCTAGTTCTCCTAGTCTCTAGTTCCTCTGTTCCCTAGGCGTTCCCTTAACCTTCCCTTAGGCGTTCCCTTACCTTCCCATAGTGTTCCCTTTTCCTGCCCGCCTCTTAAAGGCACTTTACCTTCCCCTCTTGTGTTATTCCAGTGTTTTGTGTTTTCTCCCTTAAAGGGACATTGCCCTTTTTCCCTGTTCTAAATAAATATCTGTTTCTTGGCAAACCATCATACCTGTCTTGTGTTGTGCGATTGGGGTCGGTTACAAACCATAACACTAATGCTCAATGAAAAACTAATTATATTCTCCATGTCGAATGGAAAGGTAGAAGAGGATGATGGACTGAAATCATCCCTTGTTAATTCTGTGTCTGCACCCAGGGCCGGACTAGAAAAATCATTCAGGCCGAGATATATAGAGTGAAATATAAACAACATCTGGTAATTTTTTAATCAGGGGAATAAAGTAATCTTTTCTGCAAGCCATTTAACAGGTCAGGCCACCAGACTACTGGCCAGTCTAGGTCTGCTGAGAGGTCCTGCTGAGAGGTCCGCCAACTCATCTTCACTATCACGCCATCGCAACTAGGGGGGGGGGGGGGGGGGGGGGGGGCACTTAGCAGGCCAGGTCACCAGGAAAACTCCTGCACTTTGTACTTCTTGAAATATCTCGTTCTCATTTTGTATAACTTTTTTTCCATTGTTTGCAGCTTTCCCACAATTCCTTGCTGGTTCTAAAGCCGAGTTAGAAGGTTAGGGAGTGAGACGTGTCAGACAAGTGGTTTCCTCTCTGATCTGACGTGGTGATTCACTATCTGACACAATCAACAAAGAGTCAACGATTTCCAGTTAATGAGGCGACAGTGTGACCTTGCCACGGACATCAGCGGCTCAAGAGGCGAAGAGGAGAGCGTATAGAAACACAGTATTGATATAAACGATATATTTCAAAGATTCAATATCTTTCTGAGGCAAATTATGTTTAACAATCAAGATTATATTAAGAAAAACAGCTCAGTTGTATTGTATTCAAAAGGAGATACACAAAATGATCAACGTGCAGTGACAAATTTTGACCTCAGAATCTCTTCTAAGGGGGGTGTATAATACCCTGAATGTAACTAAGCTCCGTGCAGCTAAATCCTATAAGTATGGTTTCTCCGATAAGGAGGGCTGAACAAGGGAATAATGTTCTAGAACCTACCCTGGCATCAGTTCCACTTGTGTCCCAATTAAGCTGGTGTGCAATATAGGGGAAAGACGAGAGAAAACAGAATAGATGGTCAGAATAGATGAAATATAACAGTACGGGGTTAGCTTACCAACTCAGTACCCAATATAACAGCCTTGGCTCTGCCTAAGCTCCCTTGAGCGGGCAGCGCTACCTGGCGGTGCTCAATAATTACTTGAACCAATACGTTTGTTCAAGTTTTTGTAGTTTGTGGTAGAGTCCATGGGCTGTCCCCGAAGTGTGGATTCCTACGTGGCAATGGCACGTCCCACTTCCTCCGGAAGCACACCTCTGTTGAGATTACTCGTCTGCTCCCAGTGTACGCAAGCACACACATTCCCACATGTTTATCAACAGTGCTTAACACCCATGTTTCTCAATGAAAACCAGCCAATACAAAATGTGAAGGAAAGAATCAAGGAAAGACTTGGGTACATCTCTCTGTGCAGGCCGTCCCATGCCAGCTGTGGTATTTTGGGGGAAGAACGGATGGTCTGCCTATACAGGCAGCAGTGCTACTATCGTCAATGTTCTGACTGGCTGGATGTTTCTCTGCTGATGCTCAAGCATTTGCACCTCATGCCAATTAAACATGTGTGCAGGTGTTTTCAATTAGGGGGAAATGGATGACAAGGTTGTCCTACAACATGAAGAAAATATCTATCTGGGGTGTCTGGTAGTGTGTAGAGGTCTAAGCACTCGCTTAGTTCACTCAGTTACTAGCAGCAGTACCTCCATCGTCCCTACAAACACAATAGGGCAGTGTGAGTCGGTGAGAAGCCGGTGGGTGGAGTGTGAGTCACGGTCGTTGCAACAGTGACTCTGGTCAGTCGGGCCCCTGTTCATCTGGGGGAGATAGCATGTACCTCTGTGCGGATTACGCGCTCCCGGTGAAACTAAGTCAAGTGAAAAGAAGCAGCTGGCGACTCCACTTGTATTGGAGGAGGCATGTGGGTGTCTACACCCTTCCCAGACTGACAGCAGGGCAGCATGTGGTAGTCTACACCCTCCCCAGACTGACAGCAGGGCAGCATGTGGTAGTCTACACCCTCTCCAGACCGACAGTAGGGCAGCATGTGGTGGTCTACACCCTTCCCAGACTGACAGCAGGGCAGCATGTGGTGGTCTACACCCTTCCCAGACTGACAGCAGGGCAGCATGTGGTAGTCTACACCCTCTCCAGACCGACAGCAGGGCAGCATGTGGTAGTCTACACCCTCTCCAGACCGACAGCAGGGCAGCATGTGGTAGTCTACACCCTCCCCAGACCGACAGCAGGGCAGCATGTGGTAGTCTACACCCTCCCCAGACCGACAGCAGGGCAGCATGTGGTAGTCTACACCCTCCCCAGACCGACAGCAGGGCAGCATGTGGTAGTCTACACCCTCTCCAGACTGACAGCAGGGCAGCATGTGGTAGTCTACACCCTCCCCAGACCGACAGCAGGGCAGCATGTGGTAGTCTACACCCTCCCCAGACCGACAGCAGGGCAGCATGTGGTAGTCTACACCCTCCCCAGACCGACAGCAGGGCAGCATGTGGTAGTCTACACCCTCTCCAGACCGACAGTAGGGCAGCATGTGGTGGTCTACACCCTCCCCAGACCGACAGCAGGGCAGCATGTGGTAGTCTACACCCGCTCCAGACCGACAGTAGGGCAGCATGTGGTAGTCTACATCCTCCCCAGACCGACAGCAGGGCAGCATGTGGTAGTCTACACCCTCTCCAGACCGACAGTAGGGCAGCATGTGCTGGTCTATACCCTCCCCAGACCAACAGCAGGGCAGCATGTGGTAGTCTACACCCTTCCCAGACCGACAGCAGGGCAGCATGTGGTAGTCTACACCCTCTCCAGACCGACAGTAGGGCAGCATGTGGTGGTCTACACCCTTCCCAGACCGACAGTAGGGCAGCATGTGGTGGTCTACACCCTTCCCAGACCGACAGTAGGGCAGCATGTGGTAGTCTACACCCTCCCCAGACCAACAGCAACAAGCAAAAAATTTATTTTTAATACGTTTTGTGTTAAAACTAATTATGTGGTGGAGAATGTGAAGATTAGGGCATTTGTCAGTTGGAAAACCAACTGAGGGGGAAATAAAAAGGCTAAACATGAATATTTCAGTGGTACTGTATACCACCATATTAGTACTGTATGTATACTGCTCAGCAGTGTACTGGTAGATAGGGTATACTTGTATTTAATTTAACAGTACTTAGGCACCAATAGCAAAGCAGGGTGTTAACATACAGTAGTATGCCACTGCAGCATATGTCTAAAGAAATACTGTACGCCACGTAAGGAAATTGCTATTAAAAGATTTAAGTCAGATTATCTGAAATTGTGCTTTTGAGTTTCACACATCCACCTATTATCCTCAGCTTTTTGCAGTTATTAGTAAGGAAATTGCTATTAAAAGATTTAAGACAGATTATCCAAAATTGTGCTTTTGAGTTTCACACATCCACCTATTATCCTCAGCTTTTTGCAGTTATTAGTAAGGAAATTGCTATTAAAAGATTTAAAACAGATTATCCTAAATTGTGCTTTTGAGTTTCACACATCCGCCTATTATCCTCATCTTTTTGCAGTTATTATATTTTACTCCACCATTATGTGAATCCGGATTTGCCCCACAGGTCCCCAGTACAACGCCAGCTCCAGCATATATTACAGTAGAACAGCTCCAGCATTTATTATCCATGTTCTCTAGGTGTCGGATTATCCCTCATGAAATGTGTATTATGACCCTGTCACATTACGTTCAGGTGTTGAAGTCGCTGTTCTATCTCAAGGCCGGTGTATTTTCTTTTGCACCATTATCGCCACAATGCAGCACGTGTGCATTGTATGTGTTTTCATTATAACATCAGTCGACAATCTCTCCAGCTATTTGAAAGAACGCGTTTGTGACCTTGAAGTATTTCTTCGTTTTTATCCCGAACCCGCGTTCTGCATTCTAGGAAAGCATGCGTCATTGTCGACCCATCCGATTGCCTCGTTACAATAATGTGTTCACAGAAAGATTGTATCATCTTTGTATAATGGTGTTCGCGAGGACTGTGTTTGGTCAGACTACCTGATAAGGCTAAAGCTGAAACGCCTTGAGGTTTGTTGTGGAGTGTTCTGTGGAGGTTTCTGAGATTGTAATGTTCATTGAACAAGATGTTGAATTATAGACCTTTTACTGGGCCAAGGAAGTGAGCCTTGGGCCAATTTTGTCTTGTCAATACTTGAAGTAGCTTTAATTGATGCCATCTGTGACTGCTCTATTGTGTAATAAATACACCAGTATATAAGTCAAACAAAGACTTTAAAGGTCACAGTGCTTATGCACATACACGTGGGTCTTCGATGGGCCTACTAACACACACACTGTGAAATACAGTAGGACAACCCAGTCACGTTTTTCCGCGGTAGCCTTATGTAGGTCAGAAAACATGCCTCTCCGTCATACATCAAGCATGGATCATAGACAATGCAGCATGGTCCATGACATGTGTGCTTGTGTGTAAATGTGTGTGCACTGCTGCAGTCAGGTAAGCACTACCGGACCTCAGGGAATGTATTCCCAGTGTCCGAAATATTGTGTCTGTTACTATGCTTGAGTAAATTGTAATGTACCAAAGGAGAATATAATACATGTCTTTCATCTTTGACGGTGAATAACACGTGAATTGAATTGACTTACAGTAATGTGAAAGATTGCCACTGAGCTCATTCAGCACCTTCTTGAGATCAAGTGTACTAAAAGTCTAAGCAAATTAACAATGGACAGAGAGAGAGAGAGAGAGAGAGAGAGAGAGAGAGAGAGAGAGAGAGAGAGAGAGAGAGAGAGAGAGAGAGAGAGAGAGAGAGAGAGAGAGAGAGAGAGAGAGAGAGAGAAGAGAGAGAAAGAGAGAGAGAGAGAGAGAGAGAGAGAGAGAGAGAGAGAGAGAGAGAGAGAGAGAGAGAGAGAGAGAGAGAGAGAGAGAGAGAGAGAGAGAGAGAGAGAGAGAGAGAGAGAGAGAGAGAGAGAGAGAGAGAGAGAGAGAGAGAGAGAGAGAGAGAGAGAGAGAAGAGAGAGAGAGAGAGAGAGAGAGAGAGAGAGAGAGAGAGAGAGAGAGAGAGAGAGAGAGAGAGAGAGAGAGAGAGAGAGAGAGAGAGAGAGAGAGAGAGAGAAGAGAGAGAGAGAGAGAGAGAGAAAGAGAAAAATCTGCGAGGTGATTTCTTGATTGAACATTTTATTAACAGATTGCAGAATGGGTACAATACAGTACGGCTCAATACACACAATTGTTAAGGGGATGCAGACCAGAGAAAGACTTTTGTCTTGTCTACATCAGGGTCCACCATTTTCAATTCATAATGAATTGTAAGTAAGGGTGCAACTAGCACCGTGCAATCCATTCTTTGTGGATCCCGCCCCAAGTGTTGAACTTGGTCACAAATATGTACAGTACGATATAAAACTAACATCCACAATGAGCCATGTAAAATGTAAGCTGCAGTTTAGCATGCATACTGTAGTGTATGTAAAAAGCTCTCTGTGCTGGTTGGCAGGTACAGTAGTTGGCTGCAAGCGAGCCTTAATGCTGGAACTGTGTTGACTTTGGTGAGACGTGACAGCTGTGCAGTGCGTGCGCGCGTGTGTGTGTGTATATACTTGTGGGAATACATTTTCTTCAAAAGTGGTATATTTGTGGACCCCTGTGCGTTTATACGCAGTTACCAATCGTACACGTTTGCAGCAAGATTGCATTATGTATGTGAGTGTATGGCATTACAGGTCCCAGGCTCAGTGTTCTGTTTATCCATTCTAGCCAGAGGCGTTTCTCCAGCCACACTGGTTAAGATAACCGCAGCGCTGAGGGAGGCAGGCTTGTTGAACTGGTGACAGCGTGCTTGTGGGAGTTGTGGGTCCCTATCACTGTGCTTGTGGGAGTTGTGGGCCCCTTCCTTTTCCCTAATAGAAAAGGAGGGGGGAAGCCTGTGGGGGTAATCAGTGTCGATGCGGGTGGTATTTATCCAGCAGAGGGAAACTGCTCATTAGAATCCTTCCCACTGCGGTAAAAGGCACCGTTTTCATAGAAAATTTAAATCAGGTTGCGGAGCGCCTCGAGGTGAAGTTACCAGAGGTGCTGGGTCAGAAGCAACTCTATCGCTGTTAGCATGCGTAAGGACCTCTTTGAGACCAGCTGACTGTGAGTGAGGACCTCATTGACACCAGCTGACTGTGAGTGGCGGGAGAGAAGCCCTGTCGGTGTGGTCTGCACGCAAACCGTGTATAGGGTAAGCTGCTCGACTGCCCGGAAGGGAGAGAGAGCCAAGAACATGGAAGCGGGAAGGCGCTGGTGCCACGCTGAGAACCCACAGAGTGGGCAATGTGGAAAATTCCTTTCATGGCCTTTTGTTAACACCTCCGTCCCCTTTGTGTCAGATAAGGTTATAAGGTGAACTGACAAGTAAGTCAGGGAGCTTGGCACAATTTTCCTGGCCAGAGAACGTCATGTCCTCTACCGAACTTCTAAACTAACTTGCATTCGATTGACCATGTTTTAACAAATACATTTGTTAATTAACCTCTCCGGTTCCACAACAGCAACCTCGCCAGCATGTGGTCGGTGTGAGCTCCGAGGAGTGGCTGCTCAACCATCGCTGGCATTCTGCGACCGGACCGTGCCATGTGTTTATGGCTGTCTGTAGGCATTGCTCTGTGAAAATCTAACTGTGTCCGGGACTGATTGAAGCTTTACCGGTTTTCATATAACCGTAATTACTGATAAAACCATTGTTTTGATTAGTAGAAATTCACACGACAAAAGAGCGATGGAATATTGTGGAGCTGCCTTCACACTTTCTTATAGAATAATGTGATAGGCATAGCCACAGACAGGAAAGCAGAAAATGTAATTCCATCATCGCTGGGCTGTTCCTTTCCCCTGTTGTCCACTTGTTTAACCTCTTAAGCCCTAGCCATATTTTCAGAAAATTCACCAAAAAATACATACCTAAGTAAATGAAAGATTGCTCCACTTCTACAAGGTCAAATTGCATGTTGTATCTAGGGACATCTATGGACCTCAGGGAATGTATTCCCAATGTCAGAAATAATATTTCTGTTACTAGGCTTGAGTAAATTGTAATGAACCAAAGGAGAATATACATTTTCTTTTTTTTCATCTTTGACAGTGAATAACACCATGCTAACATTGACCAGACGTGAAAAATCTAAAGAAATTAATAAAGGGCAGGTGATTTACAGGGGGTTTTGTAGATACAGTACTGAATTTTGCCATCCGGACACATTTTGGATGCAATTTGAAATCAGAATATAGAATATAGAATATCAGGCCTATAAAGGACCTTATTATGGCCAACTCACCACCAGGCGCCCCTGACAGGGCAGCAAAAACCGTGAATGAAATCTACTGTAAGTACAGTTACTTTTTTGTAATGTAAATTGCTCCGCCATTTTGATGGAGCCGCAGTTTTTTTCCAGACATTCACAGAAAGGTAAAGAAACGAACAACGTTCTATTTCATGGCAATAGCGTTCAGGTTTGTTCGACCCGTGAGATATCATCCTGAATATTACGTTGAAAAATTATTCACGTCAGACGGCTACAAATTTGACAGGGGCTGACGTGAGCTGGGTAGTGTAGTTTTTTTTTTTATTCGAAAGCCCATCGAAAGCCCTGGGTCTCTTCTTTCAAAAGACTACACTCACTTTTGGCTGTGCTACTTCCTCCCGTCAATATGCGCCGGTTTCCGACTCAATGCACTGAGATTTCTATAAACTCATATTTCACTAATACCACTTAAAATCACTGAGATTTCTATAAACTCATATTTCACTAATACCCCTTAAAATCATTGGTAAAAAAAAAACAATGTACCGGGCCCATCAGGCTTAAGGGGTTAAGACATACTGTGAGTAAAAGATAGCGGTATTTGTGCACTGAAGCAGCCATAGGGTTTCTCTTGTGATGTGATCCCAAGCAAAACGCCACAGAAGAGCGTAGTCCATCTTATCTCTCAGCCGGGACAGCGGTGCTGCACCTCGGTCCGCATGAGCAGCGCTTGACGTCAACACCTTTGGAAAGGTACTTGGATGTTTCCTTTTCACGATGATGACACAGAGTGAAACACTGAAGAAAAATAGCCCCTTCCGTCTAGGAACTGACACCGTGGCGCTGAATGAATGTATTTATATAGCGTTTTTCTCAAAGCACTTTACAATGTAGGGGGGGGGGATTTGCCTCCTTCACCACCACTGTGTAGCACCCAAGGTTCAATGGCGGCCATGCACTGGCACCAGGCACACATTACACTACACAATGGCTGAAAACACTGTGACAAGGTTCTACATGGACGCTGAAAGAAAGGTGCCCTCGTGAGACATCACTGTGAAAGCAGCAGCGAGAGAGAGACTCCCGTCTCAGCTCCTCTGAGGTAACAGAGCGAGGCATCAAAGGATAATTGGTCTTTTCAGTGCTCACTCTGCGATGCTGCACAGGCTTCCTGTGGATCCTGGCTATTAGCACAGCGTGCTCAAGGGACGGCCATGTGACGGCAGCGGCGAGGTGAAGCCGGGGGCCACTGGTGTCTCGGTGCCTCGGAATCTCGCGTTGGGACCGGCACTCTCCTTCAACTCGCCGATCCTCCTGCTTTCTGACTGTAGCGCTGAACACCAGCAGGTCGGGCCTGGGGGTGGTCTTGAAAAAGACGGATTTGATACTGGAATCTTGTCCATGTGCGGGCGAGGAGACGATTCTTGGTTATAATAATAATATAATAATGCAAGACCTCTTTAGAGACGTCTTTATTCGGCATGCAACGACATAGGACATGCAATGGGCGGTACACACACAGGAATACACACACACACATGCATTGTCTTTTGAGCTATCCTCACAGCGTGAAAGAAGAAGGGTGAGTGCAGGGCCAGTACCTGCTTATATGCTGCAGGTGGGGGCGTAGCCCTGATCACTGATAGGTGCATTGAGTAAAATTCTTTCAGCAAGCGCCCATGAGCACAGGTAGTCCAATAGGTGAAGCAAGATGCACAGCCAGCATGAAATATATAACAGATATGCAGCCACCTTGACCAATAAGAAATGTGCATGTATAAAAAGTCTGCCTGTATAAAACGAAAGCACACAGAGGCAACAGAGCAAAGCGGCTCCTGGGAAATGTATTGAAAACAGAGATAATACCGCTTGCGGCCAGCAGGTACCAAAAATGTACATTGTCGCTTTAAATACTTAGTTAACCTATGAACACAGCTCAGAATGTCAGCTAAATACAATGGTGTCCTACTGAATGGGATGCCTTTCTACTGGCTATCTTTCATATACCGCCGTCGTAAGATAGTTAGCTCTGGGTTGTCCTTTGTCAGCATGGCGGGCAAGTTCGGATGCCAAGCTGATGCTTGTGGGACGCCACTGACGCCAGAGAGAGAGATGAGCGTATGAACGTTTTGACTACATCTGGAATTGACCACATGCCTATGTTCCTCCCACTCTCACTTAATCTCACTTCATGTTGAAGCAGTTTTCTTATCAGTCCTGGGCCCTCATTCATCAACGTGGACTTTGACCTTGACCTACTTCCACACGTAAGCACGGAATTTAGAACTAGCGCACGCACAGGGAAGTCGGCATTCATCACACGTGCGTAAGCAGGCTCTACGCACACCTGTCATGATGAATCCCACCTTGGCCCTGCGCCGCAGCTCGTGCACGCTTTCACGTATTTGCATACCAAAACCGCCCCGACCAACCAAATATGGTCAGGCCCTCCCCTTCAAATACCATGAGGGAATCCCTGTGCGTGGAATGTTGGAGGATGGCAAAGCGAACGAAAAAGAGAAACTACACAGACACCGAGGTGGAGGTCCTCGTAACGGAGGTGGATAAATAAAAGGCGGATTTGTAAACGGTGATGTCAGATATCAACGGCTCCCTAAGACCATTGCTGCAATTCTGCCTGGACAGCTCAAAATACTAATAAAGACCGTTCGTTGACCACTGTTTGGCGTTGGTTGTGTTGTGTGTCATTATAACCGTGCTGTACAATATGAATGCCTTTATTAGTTGTGTTCGATTGGCTATATGATTTTTAGAGGCATCTATTTTGTTGTCGGCTAATAAAGACCGCGCTGGAATATGACTGCCTTTTCCCGTGTTGTTTGATTAATACCCACGGATTAAAGTTCTCCTCAATTCTATTCCAAATCGCGATGGATCTCCCGTCAATTTTCTACCTGCTGCATGATTTCTAGAGGCATACTACTACAATCTATTTTGATGTCAGTATTGGGTAGCCTATATAAACAATATAATACGAGAGCATATACAAGAACAATGAATCTCACTGCATGTATGATGTATCCTGCCTTTCAATACATGAACTTGAATTCCATCATATAGTCTGTCCACTATCTGCATGGTGTCATTGCAATGCGTTTTCTATTCTTTCTTGTACAGTAAAAAGGGGGAAGAACACTATATTCATATGACTTATTCTGCTTACAGCTTCGAAATTCCACTTGTTTCGTTTAACGTAAAGCCTTTTAAATATAATCAAAACGTTCCCGTGTTTCGGCGGTCTGTGCGCAAAATAATAACGAGTTGAGCTTTATGATTTATGATGAATTGAAAATGGGGGACCCTGATGTAAACAGGACGAAAGTTGGTCTGCATCCCCAATTAACAATTGTATGTACTGAGCTGTACTGTACTGTACCCATTCTGCAATCTGTTAATAAACTTTTCAATCAATCAATCAATCAAGCTACGCGGAGCGCAGTCAGTCAGTAGCCTACACCCCGTATATTCCGATAACGCTATATAAACCATGAATGAATGAATGAATGAGAACTTTATTAACAGATTGCAGAATGGGTACAGTACAGTACAGCTCAATACATACAATTGTTAAGGGGATGCAGACCAGAGAAATACTTTCGTCTTGTTTACATCAGGGTCCCCCATTTTCAATTCATCGTAACATATATGACATGCTGCATTCATTCTGAGAGAAAGATCTATTATTCCAAATGCTATTTATAGGGTTTTGACCATAATTACACTACTGTTGCTATTTTACAATGAACTATAATGAACTACGGTTCATAGAACATCCAGTGTTATTATGCACAGAAGCTCATTTCCTTGTTGTAATAATATATTCTACCACTGGGCGCGAGGTACGCCAGGTCCGAAATGTGCGTAGATGTAAGCACGAAGTCAAGTTCAAGTTCAAGTTGATGAATCCCACTCTTTGCTTAGAAATGATCGTACGCACGGGTTACGCACAGATCTGTGCGTAGAACACGTTGATGCATGAGGGCCCTGGACTATGGTGATGTAAACTATAGACATGCTGCAGCCTCAACCCTTAAGTCCCTGGGCCCTCATGCATCAACGTGTTCTACGCACAGATCTGTGCTTACCCTGTGCGTACGATCATTTCTAAGCAAAGAGTGGGATTCATCAACTTCAACTTGAACTTGACTTTGTGCGTACATCTACGCACATTTCAGACCTGGCGTACCTAGCGCCCAGTGGTAGAATATATTATTACAACAAGGAAATGAGCTTCTGTGCATAATAACACTGGCACGTTCTGTACGAACCGTAGTTCATTATAGTTCATTGTAAAATAGCAACAGTAGTGTAATTATGGTCAAAACCCTATAAATAGCATTTGGAATAATAGATCTTTCTCTCAGAATGAATGCAGCATGGTTTATATAGCGTTATCGGAATATACGGGGTGTAGGCTACTGACTGACTGCGCTCCGCGTAGCTTGATTGATTGATTGATTGAAAAGTTTATTAACAGATTGCAGAATGGGTACAGTACAGTACAGCTCAGTACATACAATTGTTAATTGGGGATGCAGACCAACTTTCGTCTTGTTTACATCAGGGTCCCCCATTTCCAATTCATCATAAATCATAAAGCTCAACTCGTTATTATTCTGCGCAGACCGCAGAAACACGGGAACGTTTTGATTATATTTAAAAGGCTTTACGTTAAACGAAACAAGTGGAACTTCGAAGCTGTAAGCAGAATACAAGTCATATTAATATAGTGTTCTTCCCCCTTTTTACTGTATAAGAAAGAATAGAAAACGCATTGCAATGACACTATAGTGGACAGACTATGTATATGATGGGATTCAAGTTCATGTATTGAAAGGCAGGCTATCATACATGCAGTGAGATTCATTGTTCTTGTATATGCTCTCGTATTATATTGTTTATATAGGCTACCCAATACTGACGTCAAAATAGATTGTAGTATGCCTCTAGAAATCATATGCAGCAGGTAGAAAATTGACGGGAGATCCATCGCGATTTGGAATAAAATTGAGGAGAACTTTAATCCATGGGGTATTAATCAAACAACACGGGAAAAGGCAGTCATATTCCAGCGCGGTCTTTATTAGCCGACAACAAAATAGATGCATCTAAAAATCATATAGCCAATCGAACACAACTAATAAAGGCATTCATATTACAAGCACGGTTATAATGACACACAACCAACGCCAAACAGTGGTCAACGAACGGTCTTTATTAGTATTTTGAGCTGTCCAGGCAGAATTGCAGCAATGGTCTTAGGGAGCCGTTGATATCTGACATCACCGTTTACAAATCCGCCTTTTATTTATCCCACAATACGCGATAGTGTCTTCTTGGTTCGACAGCAGTGAATTCTCCGTGGAGTTTCTCGGAGTCCCGCTCGGGTCGGTCCATTATTTCACATCCCATGGGGGGTGTTTCCTCATTTTCATGACCATATATGGATAATCATGCACGAGCATTGACGGTAGAACAAAGTGGTATTCATCAACACGGAGGACCATAGAGCCTGCGTACGCACGTGTGATGAATGCCGACTTCCCTGTGCGTACGCTAGTTCTACATTCCGTGCTTACGTGTGGAAGTAGGTCAAGTTCAAAGTCCACGTTGATGCATGAGGGCCCTGGACTCTGTATATCATTCTGCCCTCAGATTCATAATGATGGATACGACACTCGTCACTGTGTCCTTTATGAGAAGGTTGGTTGGTCCTCTCTGACAGAGAGGCGCAACAAACACTGGTATTTGTTCATTTTTAAGGTCCTTATTGGTAAGCTACCTCCTTATACTACATCATTATTGGAATGAACTTTTGGTACGTATGGACCCGTTCTAGTGACTGGCTGGTCCCCTGAGTTTGCTCGGAACAGGGTAAATCTGGATTTCGCTATGATGAAATGAACTCCAACAGTCCTTAAAGCTTGAGATTCTCCCCTCTGTTGCAGAATTTAAAACCTTGATCTCCAACCATTGTCAATAAAGTTGTACATGTTTTAATAGATTTTGTATCCTTATTTGTCTAATTGTTATGATTTTATATTCTGTGTGATTTTATATGCCTTTTTTGTGTGCTTATTTGTGTATGTGCACTCGACATGACTGTAAATGAGGGAAGCCTCGGTTGCCTTTCAAGTTTAAATGTGACCAGGCACAGACTTTAGGTCTTATTGAGCAATCTTCAAATGTATTACATTTACCATTTACATGCTATGAAAGTACAGGTTCATACCTTCAAAATAAGCCATCACATGTACAAATTGGGCGGATACTTTTCAATCTATGTCTTTTAACCCTTGAGAGTCCAAGGGCCTGTTTGAACCCGTCGGCGGAGAACAAAGGGATTTAGAATGTCTCAGAAATGCTCAGGAAGTCGCGCATTTCAGAAATCGGTAAAAATAGAAAAATTACATTTTCTAGTGCTTTGAGATGTAATATATATGTCTCCTTACTTGCTAAACTTAATACGACTTGTAAATATGTTTAATTCTTGCTAAATTGTATAGTTCTAAATTATCCCCGTATTCATGCGAACTACAACGCGTCACGTACATGCACGCGCGCACACACAAACAGCGGCGTGTGCGTTGATAGGTGTTAAATCACTGAGTGATAGCAATATGCATATCATTCTTCAGAGCGAGAGGGGGGAGGGATTGTTTGTTTCTCACATTGTCTGTCGTTGAACTCACTGCTCTCAGCTGAAAAGCTCTCTCGACACTCGGCCATGGGGCAGCATATTTCTCCAACAAACCATACCGTCTATAACAGGGGTCGGGAACCTATGGCTCGCGAGCCATATATGGCTCTTCTGGTGACAGCATATGGCTCCCAGAAACTTTTGAGTAAAAAAAAAAAAGAAAATTAATTATTTTATTTTATTTTTGTTTTAATACTTGTGATATTTCTTAATAATACTGTGTCATTTTAAAGTAAACAGAAATTAGTTTTGAAGATACAGCCAATAGTATCTGTAGCTGAAGATATAGCGAGCAGAGCTGGCGAGGGAACACAAGTGGACAGAAATTAAAAATCTTCAACCTGAAGACCAGCTGATTCTTAAAACTTGGAACGAGCTTCCTGTGACATACCACACAATGCAGCGTGAGTATTGCCGTATTGACCATGTTTGGCTCTACATATGCATGTGGGCAGTCATTCTCGCATATGAGGAACATTAAGACCAACCTACGCTCACGTTTAACTGATGGAAGCCTCAACGCCTGCATGAAGCTCAACCTCACCACGTATGAACCAGATTACAAGGCCATCAGCAAAACCATGCAGCACCAGAAGTCGCATTAAAAGTAAGACATATATTTAATTTATTATACGTTAAAAATACTATATGGCTCTCAATGAAATATATTTAGAAATATTTGGCTTTTATGGCTCTCCCAGTCAAAAAGGTTCCTGACCCCTGGTCTATAAGATCTATTTTCTGGTATTCCAAGTTTAGTCAGGATAATAGAACCGGCATTATCATTCTCGAGAATACACTTTTCATTGACCGTGTTTCCAGCTCATCACGGACCCGACTGAACGTTATGAATTAAAAGTAGTCTAACATGCTTTGCATCCTACCGGATACCGGAGTCTTAAGGCGAGCACAGAAAGACTCAGAAGAAGCTTCTATCCCCAGGCCATCAGGCTGCTAAACGAACAATAAACACTATGCAACAACCATCAAATGCACACAGCACACACACCCACACGCACACACTCACTTAAACAAACAACACACTGCAGCACCCACTCTCCACACTTTAGATCACACAAACACACTTTATATTTATTGATAAAGGATTTGCACTACAACTCGTACACCTACTGTAAATTGTACCTAAATTGCACCTCATCCTATTTCTGCCTTGCACTATATAGTATTGTATATTAGTACACTACACAGTATTGTATATTATATGGTAACTCAGTTACGTCTACTCTGCATCGAACATTGTACATATGTCTATACTGAACACTGTGACCTCATTTTTTTACTTCTAATTTACATGCTATACTATGTTATTTTATTTCATACTTATCTTGTCTTGCACAGTCTCTGGAGCGTAACAGTAAGAAGCATTTTGTATAAAAGTATTCTGTACTTCTGTATGACAACTATTAAAGAAACTTGAAACTTGAAACTTGAGTCCTGTATATACCCACGTCGCGCTAAAACATTAACTACTGCAATGTTATCTGCTAACTGAGTATTCCAACTAAGCTAAGCAGAATAATGTGATGTGTGTGTGTGTGTGCATGTGTGTGCGCTGAATTATGACTCCAGCTAGTGTCGCAATCTGGTCTGCTGATAAGGTTACTGGCCCTTTAAGAGTTTGTCTAACCTCGCGCACGTTTGGTCTCAGTTCAGCTGTTTGACGTACGCGGCAGTTACTTCTGTCCCTTTGGGGAAAGTGTGCGTCAATGACAGACGTAAGTAAGTACACTATTTATGTTTCGTTCCTGCCTAATTCATTTACTGGAGCTTAGTCTACACTTATCTAGTATCACTAAAGTTACAGTGTGGGTTCGAGTCCCTGTGATCTAGTATCACTAAAGTTACAGTGTGGGTTCGAGTCCCTGTGATCTAGTATCACTAAAGTTACAGTGTGGGTTCGAGTCCCTGTGATCTAGTATCACTAAAGTTACAGTGTGGGTTCGAGTCCCTGTGATCTAGTATCACTAAAGTTACAGTGTGGGTTCGAGTCCCTGTGATCTAGTATCACTAAAGTTACAGTGTGGGTTCGAGTCCCTGTGATCTAGTATCACTAAAGTTACAGTGTGGGTTCGTGTCCCTGTGATCTAATATCACTAAAGTTACAGCAATATGTACTGTGAAGTATGTTGGGAATTACAGGAGTATTACTGAATAGAGAGCCTATTAGGATGCTAGATCCTAATGTGAAACACTGTGATTTGCCATATCTTGCTATGCTCGCTCATGCCTGTATTTTTTATGTCCGTTCTATTTTATAATTGTTTGACTATTTTTAAACTGAATCATTTTAAACTATTTTTACTATTTGTGTTACTGAAAACTGTAAGCGGAGATCCTATTGGGATGCTAGATCCTAATGTGAAACACTGTGATTCTACCTGTCTATCTTTTTATGCTCGCTTATGCCTGTATTTTTTACTGTTGTGAAGCACTTTGAACTGCAACCTCTGTATGAAAAGTGCTATACAAATAAAGTTATTATTATTATTATTATTATTATTATTATTATTATTATTATTATTATTATTATTATTATTATTATTATTATTATTATTATTATTATTATTATTATGTTCACATTGATCCATTTCTGTCGATGTTGTTTCTCTCTGCTATTGAGATACTGTTTGCCATGCTATGTTGGTTAGCTTAGTTGTGTGTTAGCTAGGCTATATAAATATAACTCACTCATTACTGTTAGTGAATTTAATGTATCTTTACACTTGGTTTACAGTGTGTGCCTACTTATATTGTTTGCATGTATTGCATGAGTAATTTCCCTGCATAGTCTACCGTAATTCCTCTAATAGTAACCGGGTCTCAAATACAAGCCGGGTCTCTATTAATGGCCGGGTGCGCTCTTGAGCTAAGCAATTATAAGCCGGCCTCCTAATACAAGGCGGGTTACTAATATACTGAGCTGCATACTGAGCTAGTTACTTGATTTCACTTTGAAAACGTTGAAATGACCAGTGACCACCTGTAATTGCACTGTTTACTATTTCATACAGTACTTGGTTTCAATAAATGAACCCAGTACATTTTACTGGGTTCAAACTGACACAAAATGTTGATTTATTCATTATGATCCGTTTGAAAATTTGAAATATAGGCCTCCCTCTTATACAGGCCTCCTCCTAATACAAGCCTGGTACCCGCTACAGTTGAAACAAATACAAGCCGGGGTTACTATTAGAGGAATTATGGTATGTAGGTTATATAATAACTCCGGTTAAGTGATTGTCTTAGTTACTAGTTGTATTATATTATTAATTAATATTATTCTAGCTATAGACCACATGTTTATGACATTATGTTTATGTACGTCACTACTATGTTTACTAATGTATATTGTATTGTATTCCTTTGTAGACAACCACACACAAATTCCCAAATACAAATCATTAACTGAAGCACGCCTCTGTGACTCTTTAATCGGAGTCACAACCCCATAGTGTCCGCCAGCTCTATCAAACGCACCTGTGGAGGCCCTAGACCTCCGTTTCAGACACCTTAGACAGAAAGTACTTAGCCACTCCCCTCCGACACAACTGTAGTTTTTTCACACATCGAGGAAAATAATACTGTCGGACAATCTATTACGTTTTGCAAATAAGGAAACAGATAGAGAACATTTCAAAGCACTCAAAATGGCCAATATCTCAATTTCGACCGAATTGCGCAACATTTTGGGATCTTCTGAAGAATCGTGAGCTCCTTAACACATCCGGGGCCATCCACGTATATATACGTGATTGGGAGCCAGCGCTTGACGGCCAATCACGTATATATACGTGTTTAACTCGTTATTTCTTTTATTAGCTATTGCCATTCATAATTCATCGAGGCACCTTGTGCATACTGTTCTGAGTGTGTCTGCGATTGCAGACGGTCAATACCGCCCCCTAACGCATTGTGGCAGCAACTGTACTACATTAGAAACTATGTGGTTTGTTATCTGGGCCGAGCTGAGCCGTGCGGGCGGGGTTTAAATAATCCGGCGAGGTAACCTGTTTCAACGATACATCTGCGAGGATGCCCCCCCCCCTCCATATGCAATGCCGAATAACGTGGCACGGACCTCCGCGCCCAGTACTTCAAATGGCGATCAGATAATTGGATTATTTTTTTTGCATTACATCAGAGACAAGGTAAGAACACTATATATCCAATCTTGCGTTGATCTGATATTTCTTTCTCCTGCGATTGAAGCTGTCTGTGTGGACTGTGTGAGGCTGTTTACGGTGGGGGGAGGGGGCGAGCGCCGCGCTCCAGGGCCCTTTTCATTCTTGCATGAGTGGGACCCTCTCGAAAACGAGATATTGTATCTCAATGTGGTTATCCCAATAAAAGAATTTCAATATATATGAGGAGGTATAATAACGATAATCTAGCGTTGATTTCAGGATGATTAGATAATCGGGCGAAAAATGACAACGTGTTTAGTGCGTGTCAAGCGTGCCCCTGTAGTAACGCGAGATGTGCAGCGTTGGTCTGGGGAATCAGAGGAGGCGCTCCAAGCTGCACTTGAATGTACAGACTGGAGTGTGTTCCGTGATAACACAGACAATATTAATGACTACACTGAAACGGTGCTTGACTTTGTCTGTACTCTGGTAGAAGAAACAATACCCTCTACCACAATTAGAGTTTACCCAAACCAAAAGCCCTGGGTAGATAAATCCGTCTGTGAGGCTCTGAAAGCGCGCACCTCAGCCTACAATGCCGGGCTTGTGACAGGCAACATGAATGAACACAAGGCGGTGAGATACAACGTAAGGAGGACAGTAATAGAGGCAAAACGGCATTACAGGGATAAAGTTGAACTTCATTTTTTAAAAGGCTGACTCCAGAGGTATGTGGCAGGGCCTCAGAACGATGACAGATTACAAAGGCACCTCCCCCAAGCTGAACAGTGACATCTCCTTAGCAAATGATCTCAATACCTTCTATGCAAGGTTTGAGGCTGTGAATAACAACACCAGCCTACAAACCACTGCAATGGAGGGGGGGGGGGCACTGCCGATGGAGACTCAGTGTTCAGGTTAACAGAACATGAGGTGAGGAGGACCTTTAAGAAAGTGAATATCAGGAAGGCAGCAGGACCGGACGGTATCCCCGGCCGCGTCCTAAAAGTCTGTGCCGACCAACTGGCCCCGGTATTCACTGACATATTTAACCTCTCCTTAGAACAGGCTGTCATCCCCACCTGTCTGAGGAAGTCCACCATTAACCCTGTACCCAAAAAATCTACGCCTGCTTGCCTCAACGACTACCGCCCTGTAGCTTTGGCCTCCATAGCCATGAAGTGCTTTGAGAAGCTAGTGAAGGGCTACATCTGTTCCTCCCTCCCCATCAACCTGGACCCCCTGCAATTTGCATATTGCCCCAACAGGTCCATGGAGGACGCCATAGCCCATGTGCTGCACACAGCAGCATCACACCTGGACAAGAGGCAGGGAAACTATGTGAGAATGCTGTTCATTGACTACAGCTCAGCATTCAATACCATAGTCCCCTCCAAACTTATAGCCAAGCTCAGGGACCTGGGCTTGAACTATGACCTCTGCCAGTGGGTCTTGGACTTCCTGACGGGTAGACCCCAGGTGGTGAGAGCAGGCAACTGCACCTCCACATCCATCACGCTCAACATAGGGGCCCCCCAGGGCTGTGTTCTGAGTCCCCTCCTCTACTCGCTGTACACACACGACTGTGTGGCACAGTGGAACAACAACACAATCATCAAATTTGGTGATGACACAGTAGTGGTGGGCCTGATCTCTGCCAATGATGAGAGGGCCTACCTGGAAGAGGTAAAGAATCTGTCGCAGTGGTGTCAGGAGAACTGCCTCTCCCTGAACATCAGCAAAACAAAAGAGATGATTGTGGACTTTAAGAGGTCGGGGGTCAGGGACTACAGCCCCCTCAGCATCGACGGGGCACCGGTTGAGAGAGTGAACAGTTTTAAGTACCTAGGAGTCCACATATCCGAGGACTTGACATGGACCACACACATTGACAGTGTTATCAAGAAGGCACGGCAACGCCTCTACTTCCTTAGAGGAAGTTCCAAGTGAGTCAGAAGATCCTTAAGAACTTCTACTCATGCACAATAGAGAGCATCCTGACTGGCAATATCACCTCCTGGTTTGGGAATAGCACCACACAAGACCGTAGCAGACTACAGAGAGTGGCCCGTTCAGCCGAACGCACAATTGGAGGTGGGCTTCCCACTCCCCCACAAGACATTTACAACAAGCCAGGGTTTCCGTTAGCCGGTAATTACCGGTATTTGACCGGCATTTGACCGGCAAAATCTGTTGAAGTCCGACATATTTAATCTCTCCGGTCTTAATGTCCGGTGAAAATAATTCCCTCTAAGCACAATTTTATTATTTGAATTGTATTAAAATAGGCTAAAATTAAATAGCCTATGCGATGAACGAAACAATCATTACATTTGTTTCATCGTTGCTCCACCAAGCAGGTATAATAATGTTGTCAGCGGGAGCTTAGTGCTGGGTTTGCGAGTGCATGCAGCTGCAGAGCCACAGAACCCACCAGCTGTGCCGGCACAGTGCAATACTCCAATTCAGCCATTGGCAATTCAGCTGTTGGGTGGGGGGCACTGCTGAACGGTCCCCAGATAGGGCCTGAAAACAGCTGAATCTGCGGCTCTGCAGCGGCATACTCTCGCAAATAAGTCGTTGGGAGGTGGAGAGTCATCACGCAAACGCACGATAATGTTGCCGTCTCTCTCTGCCAAATTTCTCAGTTCTTCGCTTGATATAATTAATACAAATGTCCAATATAACGGAATTCGTTAGCTCATAAAAATGTGATTATAACAGACTGCTGTTTATTAATGTCGGGCCGACTGCCCACAGACACCTATTTGATTTAAAGTCAGCAGCAGCACGGAGTCTCGGGACTTATTTTATTTGGAATATAATGACTGTATACGCAAAAGTAGCCTAGTTTTAAGTTAAAATATTATAAATCTACATGCCTTGAGGATGTCATTCTTTATATAGCCTGCCTATCAATTGTTTTTAAGCTCAATAAACTCTGACCGGAATTTCTCTCATACTGGACCCTGAGACCGGCAACAATTTTTTCTAACGGAAACCCTGCAACAAGCGGTGCATGGGTAAGGCTAAGAGAATTATCAAAGACTCCAGCCACCCAAACAACTGCCTCTTTGAACTGCTGCGGTCAGGCAAGCAATACCGGAGTCTCATGGCAAGCACAGAGAGACTCAGAAGAAGCTTCTATCCTCAGGCCATCAGGATGCTAAATGACAATAACACTATGTACTGTAACAACCATCAAATACACTCACAGCACACACATCCACACGCACACACTCACTTTAAACAAACAACTCACTGCAGCACCCACTTTAGACACTTAACACACTTTATATTTATTGGTAAAGAATTTGCACTACAACTCATACCTCATTACACCTTACTGTAAATTGTACCTAAATTGTACCTCATCCCATTTCTGCATTGTACTGTATATTGTATTATAACTCAGTTACTTTTCTACTCTGCATTGTATATTGTATATATGTATATATTGAACACTTTTGTCTACGTACTTGACTTCTATTTTATAATTATTATACTTATTTTATACTTATCTATTTTTATCTAGCACAATCTCTGGAGGAAAACAGAAAGAAGCATTTTATATAAAAGTATTCTGTACTTTTGTATGACAACTAATAAAGAAACTTGAACTTGAAACTTGAAACTTGAACTTGATATAACATCATTATTGGAATGAATTTTGGAACCTATGGAACCCGTTCCAATGACTGATGGCTGATCCTAAGATCCCCCATTTTGCTATGATGCCCCTAGCTCATGAAATTAACTCCAACAGTCCTTAAAGCTTGAAATGCTCCACTCTGTTGCAGAGTTTAAGACCTCGATCTCCAACCTTTGTCGATCAAGTTGTACGTATTTTCATTTACTTGTTATCCTTGCTTTTGTCTACCCTCGTCTTGTATTGTTATGCTTTTACATAACATGTTATGGTGAGACACATCAGGCGAAACACACAAATGCACTTGAGAGTACAATGCAATACAACTTGAAAAACACTATTCCTCTCAGGTCTCATTAACGCTAGCAAAGTATATCGTTTTCTCAGACAGAGCCTCCTATCAGACACTCACAAAAAGCACTTCAGCACTGACTTGCATCTAATTGACAGTGGATATTGAACGCCAAGAGCGCAAAAAAACAGAGCAGAGGAATCAGGAGTCTCCCACTCGCAGGGTGTATGAATATTAATACTCAGCTGGTTCCAGTGGAGAGATTTGTGTAAATGAGGTTAGCCAGTCACCCCAATAATTGTAATGCAAAACATCTGCTGGGCGCGAGGAGTACTGTACCTGTTATTTTTTTGTAACCTTTGTTTTTGTATGATTTATTTTCAACCACGTTGAAATAGAAAAGTATCCTTATTTTTGTGTCATATAATTGATTGAAGGCACTAATTAAAAGCAATCAACAGATGCAATCGTTTAGTTTTTTTACTGCCTGTATTGTAATAGTGATTTGAGCAGTTGCGATAGACACACGTGGATGAAATAAGGATGTTTTTTGTTGTTGTTTTCTTACAGGTAAAACACAGCATATCCATTTTGATGGGTGTTGAACGTGTCTCGCAGATACAACCAGGTGTTAGTAATTTATCACAGTTGAAATATAATAATAATAAATATAATATATAATATATAACACAACCGTGAGGGAGGCTCACAGGACCCGTCTGTTTTTGTCAAACTTTTAAATATCTGGGTCACTGTTGCCATGGTGAAATGACTTCATGGCGATCCTTTTTTTTCTTCTTTTTTCCATACGTAGCAGCCCCCGGGTCATCCCTCTTGTGGATTTTCTCTTCTGTCTCTCGCAATCATTCACCATATTCAACTTACCGAGGGTCTAGTTTGGTTCGGCTGGCCATAAATCATACGTAGGTGTGTGTGGGAGAGAAGGAGAAGGGCTCTCTCCCCCACCGAGGTGGTCCCCCTGAGCAAGGCACCGAACCCCCCCACAGTGGTGATGATTCATGGCCTTACAAGACCAAACTCTCAGGTGTGACAGTGTGACAGTCTAACCCTCCCTCGTCTCATACCGTAGGGGAGGGAGACATTTAGTCATATTTAAGAGACGGGAGGTTTCTGGCTAATACTAGGTGTGCCTGGTCTTGTTAATACATCACTCTGCGGAGTATATTATGAGAAAGACCTATGGCTCTGACGGCACTAAACATCTAAAATACTGCTACGCTGAAGCACTTTGTCTTTTACCCTCTTCTTATCAACCGTATTGTGTAAACTAAACATCTAAAATACAGGGTGGGTGTGTCTATTTTATGTGTATCTGCCAATTTCACAAGATAAGATAAGATAAGATACAATATTTATGTATTGATCCCCTTGGGAAAATGCAGGCGTCATAGCATCATGGGGGAGGAGGAGGGGTACAGGTATGTGCAGGGTAATAGTAGAATACATTAGTCCAATTATAGTACAGTCAAAATAAGTAAATAAGTTAAATATTATGTGATATAATGTTCTATGCCTTATCTTGACTTTGTCTATTTATGCAAATTCTATGCCTATTCTATGTCTGTACTTTATGCATTGGTCTTGATGCCTTGTGACTTTTCTTTACTGCTGTGAAGCACTCTGACCTGCAATTCTTGTATGAAAGGTGCTATACAAATGTATTATGCAAATGTTTAAATCTAATAAAAGTGTATTATTATATGATTATTATAACTCTAACACAGGGGTAGGGAACCTAGGGCTCTTTCCCAGATATTACATGGCTCATCACCTTTTCAGTTGACTAGGAAAATGTACAACAACAACAACAACAACAACAACAACAACAACAACAAATGTAAAATCCAATACATTATCATATACTGTACGACCGACAGCAGCATTTGTGTGTGTAGGTAACTGAGGCGGGTGAAGCTGTATTTTAATTATGA
Organism: Notolepis coatsorum; assembly: GCF_963971535.1. NCBI lineage: Eukaryota > Metazoa > Chordata > Actinopteri > Aulopiformes > Paralepididae > Notolepis > Notolepis coatsorum. Next base: position 157,414,130 of record NC_140170.1, on the reverse strand, counting down.
CATAATCAGGTTAATTTCAAGAGGCCACTATCTAGCTATCATGTGAGATAATGTGTAATACGGCTGGAAGCCGACTGGCACTGAACAGGTGAATGTAGTTTATGATGCCTTACAGTTGTCTATGACATGCGGGACAATATATTGACGGTATTGCAACTTCTATTGCCAGTACATCTTTCAGTAAATGGTAAATGGTAAATGGACTGTATTTATAAAACAGCTTTTATCCAAAGTGCTTTACAACTTATGCCTCACATTCACCCATTCACTCACACATCCACACACAGACGGCGGAGGCGACCATGCAAGGTGCCAACCTGCTCATCAGGAGCAGTTAGGGGTTAAGTGTCTTGCTCAAGGTCACTTTGACACATGAAAAAAAATTATTGTGATATATGAAAGTGTAAATCTGGCTGTAGTTTCAAAAAAATTATCTGATCAAAAAGATACAAAAATGTGTCTATTGAAGGCTCCTGACCCCTGTTGTATTCAGAAACCACAACTATACCCGATGCTTTGTACAACTGTCATAAAGGGAGGATTACTCAGTTAGCATGCAGTGGTGTACAAAGGGTGTAAAAAAAAAAATATATATATATATACAGTATATATACATGTATATATATAATGAACAGCCTTTGGGCACGAGTACACGGTGTGCTTTGAAGATTCTCAGTATTCACTCTGAAGTCTGCTGCTCCGGGACTCTTGTGGCGTGTGGCCACGTGGATGCGTCCTCCCCGTGGATGTTGTTATTTGAGCGGGATGTAAATGCGCGGCGACGGCCTCACCTTGAACCTCCGACTTGACCACCCGCCAAGTCGCGCAGATGCTCTTTACACACAAACACCACCCCCTGCGCATTCGCGGCACTATAAATAGCCGGTGCCAACTGCTAATTGCCATGGTAATGTATGGCAGCGCGCGCCGTCATGATTCTAATCACAGGCTGACTGTCTGATTACTCTCACCGCGGTTGAACGGAACGGGAAGCGCTGCCAATGGAAGCCCTTTCTAAATTCGTTTTCAAAAGCACAGAAATGTAGACTGGATTAATTCACTTGGGATTTGCGACGACCACTTCTCTGAAGTACGATACCGTCTCTGTAGCCTCTTTCGCACACGCACTGGACTCCTGACACATTACCCGGCTGTATGTGCGAACGCAAACGCTATTATTCCCGGGCGGAGTTTACCGTCGCGGCACAAGCAGATTGTTGTTTTGCAGAAACCACACAGCGAGCGAGTGGGCGTATTGATTAATATAGACTAACCATGTTCCTGTGGAATAATGATCCCCTCCCCCCTCAAACAATCTCCCAGTTATGTTCCAACCCCCCTCCCATTCTTGTTATTCCCCCCACACCTCTCCAATCTGTCTACCCTCCCCCATTTATCCACTTTTTGTCTCTCACCTGATACCACCTCCTCCCTTCTAACCTACCCCTCCCCCCTCCTGGCCCCCCTCCAACCCAATATTTAGTCCTTCCTAACCACAATCCCTTTCTCTCGACTATAAAGACCTATAGGTTTTACTGGACTCTGGAGCTCTTTGAGGGGATACTAGGTCTTGTCATCCAGCAATAACTCTCAACCTATTTGTACTTGATACTCCGTTTGAGCTAAATAAATCGGTGTTACACCTGACTGAGTACATCCTTGCTCGTGGTAAATTCCTCTACATTCCTTATACAACGGTGTTGCGTACAGATGGCCTTCTCCCACTGATAGGTAAATGAAAACGTATGGGTTGTGGATCGAATTGATATCTGTGGTATCTTCATTCTCTTCAATTTCATTCCCGACCAAGGCAAATACACAGAAGGTGTTTGTCTCATCGAGATTTGAGCGAGTTTGCAAGGTGTGCCCAATATGTTCCAAGAAGTGACAGTGTGGAGGGCGTGCGCCGAGAGCGAGACTGCAGCAAAGTCATACATTTATATTAAATGTGTGCTTCTCTGGGGTTTTAGTCTGTATGAAACAGTTATTTGAAACATCTTTTGCTCAATAATGCGTTGAGACAAGAGATCTTTGAAATATAAAGTAAAGGTGATATGCCGCTGTTCATGAGTAATACAAAAGTTTTGGATTGATTCTAAACTATTTATATACAGTTTCACGGTGTAGAATAATAGTTTTTTTGCGCTGTCCGGAACACCGCCGGTCGCTTCTTTCACTATGTAATAACCGTTGGCCCTTATTTAATTGAATTTCAAACTTATTTCAAACTCAAAATAAGTTGAGATTGTGCTCATTTGCGAGATTACATGCCGGTTAAATAAATATTTAGAATGATGATCTTCCGTACACAGGCGCAGGAAGTCAACTACTTTACCCTTTATGCATCACGCCCTCACTCTATAGGCGTCACCCTTTGCCTAAACCATGGTTGGGGGGGGTACAGGTATGGGAAGTGTAATAGTAGAAAGACATGAATATAGGCAATAGTAGGTCAGTAGTACAATAGAGTTACCTGGTCCGGAGCAAAAGGAAGCTATTACTGCCAATATACTGACGTAACTGAGGTACGGCATCCACACAACTGTGTCCTGAGAGAGAGAGAGAGAGAGAGAGAGAGAGAAGAGAGAGAGAGAGAGAGAGAGAGAGAGAGAGAGAGAGAGAGAGAGAGAGAGAGATGTATTCCAAAATACTAATATATATCTATTTTGAAAAAGCAACTGATGTTTAATGCTCAAATATACAAGACATGCAGATGGCTAGGCCTGCTTATCCTTCAAAGTGTTGCTATCTTGACATCTAGAATACCTCAGAATCATGAATAATATCAGGATTATTTTTGTTAAAATGCACTTGCACACGCTTGTCACGTTATGATCATTTGACCATTACGATGGTTTCTGTGGAAACAAATATGATCAGTCATGTGGTTATTGATCATCATCAGACAGTTGATACATTTCTTGTTGTCCTTTTTTTAAGTCATGCAGTTGATTGATGACATCACAGCAGCCTTTCTGAGCACCTGTCAGATTGAGATGGAATCATGTAAATTATGTATCTGCATGAATGAATGAAAACTTTATTTAACAGATTGCAGAATGGGTACAATACGGCTCAATACACACAATTGTTAAGGGGATGCAGACCAGAGAAAGACGTTTGTCTTGTTTACATCAGGGTCCCCCATTTTCAATTCATAGTGACATTCATGACATACACAACATACATGACATCATGATATTTATGACATACATGACATACAGGTATATAGTGATGTTACTGTACATTTGTGACATATACGATATACATTTACATTTACATTTAGTCATTTAGCTGACGCTTTTATCCAAAGCGACTTACAAGTTCTGTACGACAAGACAGCAAGAAGGGTACAACTCTATCAGCTGAGTAACAATGTTCATCAAGTGTTGCGTGTTACAGTGTAGGTTAGTTTATTAGGACAAGTGCATGACAGTAAGGTTAGTCAGGGTTAGATTTTCTTTTTTTCTTTTTTTTTTTTTTTCATTTCAGATAATGGTTGAAGAAGTGAGTCTTTAGTCGACGGCGAAAGATTGGACGGGATTCGGCTGTCCTAACTGGGATGGGTAGTTCATTCCACCATTGTGGGGCAAGGACTGAGAATAGGCGGCTTCTCTTTGATGACCCTCCGGGAGCTTGGATAGGAGTAGGTCTGAGGCGGCCAGAAGATGCAGAGCGTAGGGGTCTTGAGGGTGTGTAGTTAGAGACCATTGACCGGAGGTAGGCGGGAGCGGTTCCCTTTGCTGCACGGTATGCTAGGTCGAGGGCCTTGAAGCGGATACGTGCAGCAATGGGGAGCCAGTGCAGGTCCCTAAGAAGTGGGGTGACATGGGCCGACTTCGGTAGGTTTGATATCAGGCGGGCCGCTGCGTTTTGAATGAGTTGAAGAGGCTTGGTGGCAGTGGCCGAGAGGCCAGCTAGCAGTGCGTTGCAGTAGTCGAGGCGGGAGATGACTGTTGATTGGATGAGGAGTTGGGTGGCTTCTTTTGTCAGGAAGGGGCGTATCCTTCTGACGTTGCTCAGGAGGAATCTGCAGGTTCTGGTTGTCGCTGCGATGTGAGCAGAGAAGTTCAACTGGTCGTCGAGGACAACACCGAGGTTCTTGGCGGTCGGGGACGCGGTCACAGCTGCATTCTCGACTGTGATGGAGAGGTCGGTCAGGGGGGAGGATTTGGCCGGCAGGTGGAGCAATTCTGTTTTGCTTAGGTTCAGTTTGAGGTGGTTGGTCGTCATCCAGGCGGAGATGTCGGACAGACAGGCCGAGATCCGCTCAGAGACGTGGATATCTGAGGGAGGGAAGGAGAGGAAGAGTTGAGTATCATCGGCATAACAATGATATGAGAGGCCATGAGACGTGATAATGTTACCCAGTGATTTAGTGTAGAGGGAGAAGAGAAGGGGTCCTAGGACCGAGCCCTGGGGGACACCCGTCCGGAGGGGGCGGGTGGCCGACAGAGTCCCTCTCCATGACACTTGGTAGGAGCGGTCGTTGAGGTATGATGTCAGTCATGTCAGCGCAGATCCAGCCACTCCCATTCCTGCGAGGGCCGCGAGGAGGATCTGATGGTTGACTGTGTCGAAGGCTGCAGATAGATCTAGGAGAATCAGGACAGAGGAGAGGCCTTTCGCTTTTGCTAAGTGAAGTGCCTCTGTGACCGCAATGAGGGCCGTTTCTGTGGAATGGCCAGTCCGGAAGCCAGACTGATTGGGGTCTAGGAGGTCATTCTGTAAGAGATAAGCAGTAAGTTGGTTGGATACAGCACGTTCAAGTGTTTTAGAAAGAAAGGAGAGAAGAGAGACAGGACGATAGTTGGCTATGACGGTGGGGTTCAGGGTTGGTTTTTTTATGAGGGGCGTGACTCTGGCTTGTTTTAGGGAGGTGGGGACCACCCCCGAGTTGAGTGAGGAGTTGATGGTTGCAGTTAGGAATGGGAGGATGTCCGGTGCTATGGTCTGGAGGAGTGGGGAGGGTAGCCGGTCCAGCTGGCATGTAGTCGGACGGTTCGACGTTACCAGTGTCAGGGTCTCGGCTTCTGTAATGGGAGAGAAAGATGACAGAGTGAAGGATGAGGTTCTCGATTCAGCGTTTGGAATGGGTGGGGGTTGGGAGAAGGAGCTGCGGATGTTCTCCACTTTTTCCTCAAAGAAGATCGCAAAGTCTTCGGCAGAAAAAGATGAGGGAGGAGGGGGTGGGGGGGGAGTGAGGAGGGAGGACATGGTAGCATGCAGTTTGCGAAGATTCTTGGCAGAGGCCTCGATCCTATGGTGAAAGAAAGAAGCTTTGGCATTAGTAATGGTTTTGGAGAATGTTAACAAGAGGTTGTGATATGTGTCGATGTCAGCAGTGAGGCGTGATTTTCTATACTTCCTCTCAGCCGCTCTCAGGACCTGTCTTTGTTCTCTCACTGCATCCGTCAGCCATGGACTGGGTGGGGAACGGCGGGCAGGTTTCTCAACGAGGGGACAGAGCTTGTCAAAGGAGGTTGCAAGGGCTGAGAGGAGGGTGGAGGTTGCCATCTCTGTGGGGAGAGCAGAGAAGGTGTCACTCAAAGGTAGAGCGGATATTATGTCAGAGGAGAGGGTGGAGGGGGATAGGGAGGCCAGGTTACGTCTGAGTGAGACGGTTTGAGTTGGGGTGAAGACCTTTCGGTTAAGCATGAGAGTTAGTGAGAAGGATATGAAGGAATGGTCAGATACATGTAGGGGAGTTACCGTGGTGTTAATGATGCTGGAGTTACGGGAAAATATGAGATCCAAGGAGTTGCCTGCTTTGTGGGTGGGAGGCATGGCAGTGGGAGTCAGGTCAAATTGTTGTAGGAGGGAGACCACTGGGACCGACTGAGATGAGTCAGGCAGGTTGAAGTCGCCCAATAGAAGGAGCGGGGTACCATCTTCCGGTAAGGAGCTTAGAAGCATGTCCAGCTCATCTATGAAGTGATCGAGGGGACCTGGAGGGCGATAGAGTGTAACAATGGTGAGATTGAAAGGATTAGAGACAGATATTGCATGATATTCGAGGGAGGAGAGTGACAGTTCTGGGAGTTGTGTTAGGTTTGAAGCCCATGAAGGAGATGTCATGAGGCCAGTGCCTCCACCCCGTCTGGAGGGTCGAGGTGTGTGAGTGAAGTTATAGTTTGTAGATAATGCTGCAGGTGTTGATGAGTTATTGGGAGTTATCCAGGTCTCAGTTAGAGCCAGGATATGCAAATATACAGTACTGTTACCCAGAGATCCTAACAGAAAATATATACATATGATGGGGAGGAGACTGTACATTAGGAGGGGGTGGGTGGGTGGGAGAAAATACATACGGTGGGGAGGAGACCGTCTATTAGGAGGGGGTGGGGGTGGGGGGGGGGGGTTTGGACATTTATGGTGGCCGGTTTCGAATTGCAGCCTCCCGTAGGTGCTCTTTAATAATAATAATAATAATGCAGGACCTGTCGCAGAGGTCTTTATTCGGCATGCAACGACACTCAATGTTTTAGCGGTACACACAGTGGTTCGTTTTTAACACACACACACACACCGGAACACACACGCATGCATTGTCTTTAGGATCGCCGATGCGATACTCCTCTGCGCGTATCATTTGGCGTAGAAACTGTACATTGGAGGAGGTTGGTTGGGTGGGGTGGGGTTGGGTGGGTTGGGTGAGGGCTGTACATTGGAGGTGGGGGGGGGGGGGGGGGTTGGGTAGGGGACACACACACATTTTACACTGTACATTGGAATATTGACAAAGCCTTACTTGGTCATTTACTGTACAACTAGGTTAGGACATTTGTAGGGGCCAGTTTCGAATTGCAGTCTCACGTAGGTGTTTTTTGAGACTGTTTTTGAAAGTGGGTAGTGATTCACATTACTTTACAGCTTTAGGCAGGGCGTTCCACATTGATGTGGCATAATTGCGAAACGTGTTTAGTCCCTTGTTTGAGCCGAATCTGGGTTTTACATGATTTGTGGAGCTCCCTCTGGTGTTGTGATCGTGGTATTCACTGACCTTTGGGAAGTATTTTGACATGTACACGGGTACCTTGGTCGCGTAGTGTATCTTGTAGACCAGGCCCATTGCAAGTTGCTGTACTCTGTCGTCTACTCTAAGCCATCCTAGGTTGTCAAAGTGGGCAGGGGTGAGGTGGGTTCTAGGAGTCAGGTCAAGTAGTAGTCTGAGTAGCTTGTTTTGAGATGTTTGTAATTTGTTTTTTAGTGCCTTTGAGGTGCTTTGGTACCATGAGGTGCAAGCATAGTCGTGGCGTGAGCCATGCCCGGGGACCATCCAAGTGCTCCTGGCCGTCTTCGTCACGGACGTGACAGCATTAGCGATCCGTTGTTGTGCATGTTTTTACATTGGGTTTCTCTTATCGGGGGGGAGGGGGGGGACCCTTGCGAGCACGGGGAGAACATGCAAACTCCACACAGAAAGGCCTGGGAGATACCCCACCTGGGTACCTGGCATCGCGGAAACCTCCTCCCCAAGCGGGAATCAAACCCTGGACCTTCTTGCTGTGAGGCGACAGTGTTACCACTACGCCACTGTGCCGCTAAGAGCGGTTTTGAATGTGGGTAGGGATTCACATTTTTTTACGGCTGTGGGTAGGGCGTTCCACATTGTTGTGGCATAATTGAGAAATGTGTTTAGTCCCTTGTTTGTGCCGAATCTGGGTTGCACATGATTTGTGGATCTCCCTCTGGTGTTGTTGGTGTGGTATTCACTGACCTTTGGGAAGTATTTCGACATGTACATGGGTACCTGAGTGGTGTAGTGTATCTTGTAGACCAGGCCCATTGCAAGTTGCTGTACTCTGTCGTCTACTCTAAGCCATCCTAGTTGTAGTCAAAGTGGGCAGGGGTGAGGTGGGTTTTAGAAGTAAGGTCAAGTAGTAGTCTGACCAGTTTGTTTTGTGATGTTTGTAATCTTGTTTTTAGCGCCTTTGAGGTGCTTTGGTACCATGAGGTGCAAGCATAGTCGTAGTACCCTTGAATGAGTGCTCCTGCAAGAGTCTTCAGGGTATTCTTGTTTACCAGAGAGGAGATCCGGTACAATAATCTAGTTCGTTGGTTGACTTTTTTGATTACATTGGATGCCATTTTGTCACAGGAAAGTATATTGTCACCCACTGTAACTGAGAAGCCATCGGTCTTGCTGAGTTTGTTATTTGATCCGAAAGAGAATGGACTCTGTTTTACCCAGGTGTAATGATAGTTTGTTATCAGCGAGCCAGGATGCAGATTCTGCCGAGTTCCGAGCTGAGGGTTTTTTCAACCTGTAACTTGTTCTTGTCAGAGACCAGCAGGGCTGAGTTGTCCGCAAACAAGAACAAGTTGCAGTCACAAGCTGACGACATGACATTTGCATAAATTAGGAACAGTAGCGGTCCTAGTATGCTTCCTTGTGGAACACCACAGCTCACTGTGAGGGGGGGGGGGGGGGGGGGGGTAGAGTACCGTTTACCTCCCCCATCTGTTCTCTCCCCTCCAGGTAGGATTGCATCCAGCTCACTGATTATCTGACTATCAAAACCAATTGCTTTTAGCTTGTCAATCAGAATGGAATGATTGACAGTGTCGAAGGCCTTTTGTAGGTCCAGCATGACCATGCCGCAGTATTTGCCCGCATCCACCTCTTGTTTGATCTGGTCGTTCAAATAGAGAAGGCATGTGTCAGTGGAGTGGGATGTTCTGAAGCCAGATTGGAATTCATAGATTAGATTTTTTTCCGCAAGGTACTTTTCTACCTTTTTTCCATGATATGGAGGTAAGAATAGAAACAAACTAATTTGCTGCCTTTTTTGTGCAGGGGGGACACTCTCGCAATTTTGAAGTCCTTGGGGACGTGTCCCTGTTTTATGGAGAGGTTTATTATGTGTGTGACTGGGGTGATGGCGGCTGCTGAGTCTCTGAGGAATTTGGAGGGGATGTTGTCATGGCCAGTGGCCTTGTTAGGTTGGAGGGCGCTCAGTTTTTTGAGTACCTCATCTGTTGTTACCATTTCAAGTTTGAAGTCGTCTTTGCGGACCCCTGGGCCCTCATTTATCAGTTTTTCTTAGAAAGTATTCTATTTTCGTTCTTAAGCACAGAATTTAGGATGTGTGCACGCACAAAAAAAACGGGATTTATCACACGTGCGTACACAGGTCCTATGCACACCTGTCTTCATAAATATCACCTTGCTCCTAAGATGGAGCTTGTGCACTGTTTTAAGTATTTGCATACCAGAACCTCCCCGATTAACCATATACGGTAATGGAACACCCCCATGAAATGTGGAAAAGTGGACTGACCCGAGGGAAGGGTGTTATGGAGAAATACGAGACAGGCTGACAGACATGTACGTTGATGTCGGATATGATATCTATTAACCATTGCTGCCTGGGCAGCGCAAACACTAATAAAGACCGTGCTGGAATATGACTGCCTTTTCCCATTTTGTTCGATTAATACCCAGGGATTAAAGCTCTCCTCAATTTTATTCCAAATCGCGACGGATTTTCCGTCTTTTTTCTACCTGCTGCATATGATTTCTAGAGGCATACAATCTATTTTGATGTCAGTATTGGGTAGCCTATATAAACAATAATACGAGAGCATATACAAGAACAATGAATCTCACTGCCATGTATGATGTAGCCTATACGCCATGTATAGCCTGCCTATGTGATCAATAAAAACGCAAACTTGAATCCCTAGTCCCTTTCGTGACTGTGATGCACGGAGTGAATCCACAGTCACTTGCTCCTCAATAGGAAACCAACCTAGATTTACCCTGAAGTATCAAGTATCACAGAGTTGCACGAGGGTTTCAAACAGAGATACAGGATGGTTTGAAAGCTCGGCGTTGCTAATAAACATTTAAATATTTTTTATAAACTGCTCAAACCGGCATTATTTTCGGCGTTGGCTGCCTGGTTGTGATCACAGCGCATGCGCATCATGCACCCAACGCCGGAAATAATGCAGTGTTGACCAGTTTATAAAAAATATTTAAAATGTTTATTAGCAACGCCGAGCTTTCAAACCATCGCGTATTTGTGTCCGAAACCCTCGTGCAACTGTGAGTACATTTGAAACGTCTCTGTGATTCTTGTATAACGAACGGTTCGGCCAGAACCAGTCCTTCATGGTAAATCTAGGTTGGTTTCCCATTGAGGAGCAAGTGACTGTGGATTCACTCGGTGCATCACAGTCACGCAAGGGGCTATTGAATCCCATCATCATATTTACATAGTCTGTCCACTATGTTTTACTTTTACTATAAATTACTTTGTTATTTCCCCCCCCTATCTATGTAAAGCGACCATGCATGGGTCTCTTGAAAGGCGCTATATAAAATGAAGCTATTATTATTATTATCACGTCTGTGCGCGGAGTTCACAAAAAAAAAAAAACTGTCTTTTACTGTTAGTCTCAGTGAAGTTTCAACGGAGCGAGGTAATCTATTCTAACCAACAAATTGAAGTAGAAAGCATTTCGTTGTGGCCAATCTTATTTGGAAACATGACACAAAATAATAGTATGTCGCTTTTTATTTGAAACAATATTTAATCGCGTTTGGAGGTCGGTGTTCTGCGTCTGCCCCCGTGCCAAACAAGCAAGCCAACCTATTGTTCGCGCATGAGCCCGTTATAATTACACTACTGTCGCTATTTCACAATGAACTATAATGAATTACGGTTCATACAGAACACGCGCCAGTGTCGGGAGTAATGCACGGAAGCTTATTTCCGCGTTGAAACTAATGCATGCAACTGATGACAGCTATGCCGTCCGTCTGCAGTCCCCATATTCTACCACAGGGCGTCAGCTACGCATGCTCTGGGCTGTGCGTAGACATACGGACAAAGTCAAGTTCACATTCAAATTGATAAATCCTACACTTTGCTTAGAAATGGTCGTACGCACGGGTTAAGCACATATCTGTGCGTACGCCACGTTGATAAATGAGGGCCCTGGGCTTTTGTAGTAGGCTACTATGTGTTCTGGGAGGGTAGTTTATTAATGTTGTGGCTATGTTTGTAAAGAATATGTTTAGCTATTTGGCCACATCCAGCTCGTCTGTGATGAGAGTGTTTTCTGTCTTTATATTTATGTTTGTAAATCTGTTTTTTAGTTTTTTGCTGCAGCCTAGTTGGTTGTTGAGTAATTTCCAAAGTTTGCAGGGTTTGTTTTTGTTTTCCTCAGTTTTGTCATTGATGAAATTCTTTTGCGGTTTTGATCATGGTGTTTACGTCATTTCTTAGTCTGTTTCTTTGAAATTTTTGTTCGGCTTGGAGTTCACTGTTTGAGCTTTTGGTAAGCTTTGTCTGACTTTTATGAAGTTCAGAGCATTTTCTTTCTCTGGTTTTCATAGCGGTCAGTATTTCAGTGTGCATCCATGGCGCAGCGCGATTTTTAACCCTGGTGGTTCTTAGGGGGGCCATGTTGTTAAGTATTGAATTTGGTTTTGAATCCAAGCCATGTTTCTTCAACTAGTGTACCACTGAGCTCATCTGACCAGTCCATGCTCTCCAGTTCTTGTTTAAAGGCCTCTCTAGAGTAGGTTTTGAGGTCCCTAGATGTGACTGTTTTGTGACAGCTGGCCTTTTGTTAGCTTTTTGCGGGTACAGAATATCATATAATGATCACTTAACCTGCATGCTACAGTATCACCCCTTTGTTGGAGATCATGGACTTGTCAGAGGTCAGAATGAGATCAATGGTAGTTTGTGTTGAATCACATACTCTTGTGGGTTGGGTGATTAGCTGGCTGAAACCGTGCAGATCACAAAACCTACTGAAGGCCTTGAAGACGGGTGCTTCTTTATGTAGCATATCTGTGTTCCAGTCCCAATAAGAATCTTTTCTACACCTTCCACCCCAGCTAAACACCCATCAAGTGTATCATAGAAGCCACTCTGTTCTGGCGGTCTATAGATTGTGCTTACTAGTACGGATTTCGCCCTTTCGAACAAGATTTCAACCCAAACAGTTTCAATTTCATCATTGGACTTGTTGCTTTCGTGAACTGCGTTTATACAGTGATGAACAAAGAACACAATCCTAATGATCATAATGATGGTTAAGCCTTTCATCTCTCTCTCACTGCCTTGTTCCCGCTCTCTCTTAATTTCAAAGGGGCTTTATTGACATGGGAAACCTACGTTTACATTGCCAAAGCCAGTGTGTTTGTTCTCTCTCTCTCTCTCTCTCTCTCTCTCTCTCTCTCTCTCTCTCTCTCTCTCTCTCTCTCTCTCTCTCTCTCTCTCGCTCTCTCTCTCTCTCTCTCTCTCTCTCTCTCTGAGATATCTTGTTTACAGACAAATGGCAAGAAGATCCTTGGCAGAGATATAAAAAAAATTATACATACAAAAATAGATATATGTTGTAGCGACCCTGGGATTTGGGTGGTTGGTCAGTCGACCTGCCACTCTGCACTCCTCCATCCCGGGGGTGCCGGCGACGCTATTGGTGGTGCCAGCCGCGGGTTGACAGAGTTGAGAGTGCACAGGCTGACCTGGGGAGGTATAAGAGGGTGTGGCACCCATTGTGCGCTCTCTTGAGGCATTAGTAGGGATGAGTCGCTTGTACCGAAGCTATAACTGATGCTTGTGAATAAAGAAATACAGTGAGAACTATCAACCTGCCTCGAGAGTCGTATATAACGTTTGCACTTCAAAACGTTACATTGGTGTCTGAAGTAAAGTGGGGAGAGAGAAAGGAGAGGACGTTTCGCTCTGCGTCGAAAGGAGTTCGCCGGAGGTGTGCTAGCTTAGCGTAGCCTAGCTTAGCTGCAGTTAGCGCTAGCTAGGCGCAGCGGCATGGATATCTGCGGCAGATTGAAGGAGGACTGAGAGAGAGAAGAAGACGGAGAGGAGTGGCCGGAAGAAAGTCGACGGAGGTGTGCTAGCTTAGCGAAGTCTAGCTTAGCTGCAGTTAGCGGCTAGCTAGGCGCAGCGGCATGGATATTGACAGCGGGTCGAAAGAGGACGAAGAGGAGGAAGGAACATACGGGTGGTCAGGAGACATGGACGAGGACGTTGAGAGCCATGAGTAGGCGAGAGGGTTCTAGGGAGGCTTCGTGGTGGTTTTTTTCCGCCGGACGGGGTCAGAGTTGACCCGGGAGGTGAGCAAAGATGGCGGCGCCCATGGCACATGGCGGGCTCGACAGCGTGGACGACCGGAAGACCTGGGGAGCTGCTCATAGCATTGTGTGGGGTGGGGAGCAAGACGTCTCTGTTATTGGGGATGGCGTCTCTCTGTCGGTCAGGGAACAGGAGCACGCGAGCAACCTGGAACCAATGGGATTTGGTGGTTGTCGTCTGGGTGGTTGGGACAGAGAGGCTTGCAGCCGGTAACCAACAGAGCACGACGGGGCTAGCAGTGAGCGTGGCGTCGTAACCGGTGGTTAGGTATAGCCACCGGAAGTGTCGCATGGCTAGCTGCTGGCCTAGCATTGTTGGGGGGGGGTAATTTTGTGGACTGGGAGTGGTTTTGGTTTGTCCCTCTGGGCGAGGGACTTTGTTGTGGGGGGGTAATGTAGCGACCCTGGGATTTGGGTGGTTGGTCAGTCGAGCTGCCACTCTCTTGAGGCATGGGAATTAGTAGGGATGAGTCGCTTGTACCGAAGCTATAACTGATGCTTGTGAATAAAGAAGTACAGTGAGAACTATCAACCTGCCTCGAGAGTCGTGAATAACGTTTACAACTTCAAAACGTTACAAGATTTCAACCCAAACAGTTTCAATTTCATCATTGGACTTGTTGCTTTCGTGAGCTGCGTTTATATAGTGATGAACAAAGAACACAATCCTAATGATCATAATAATGGTTAAGCCTTTCATCTCTCTCTCACTGCCTTGTTCCCTCTCTCTCTTAATTTCAAAGGGGCTTTATTGACATGGGAAACCTACGTTTACATTGCCAAAGCCACTCTCTCTCTCTCTCTCTCTCTCTCTCTCTCTCTCTCTCTCTCTCTCTCTCTCTCTCTCTCTCTCTCTCTCTCTCTCTCTCTCTCTCTCTCTCTCTCTCTCTCTCTCTCTGAGATATCTTGTTTACAGACAAATGGCAAGAAGATCCTTGGCAGAGATATAAAAAAATGTATACATAAAAAAAAGGATATATGTTGTAGCGACCCTGGGATTTGGGTGGTTGGTCAGTCGACCTGCCACTCTGCACTCCTATTGGTGGTGCCAGCCGCGGGTTGACAGAGTTGAGAGTGCACAGGCTGACCTGGGGAGGTATAAGAGGGTGTGGCACCCATTGTGCGCTCTCTTGAGGCATGGGAATTAGTAGGGATGAGTCGCTTGTACCGAAGCTATAACTGATGCTTGTGAATAAAGAAGTACAGTGAGAACTATCAACCTGCCTCGAGAGTCGTATATAACATTTGCACTTCAAAACGTTACATTGGTGTCTGAAGTAAAGTGGGGAGAGAGAAAGGAGAGGACGTTTCGCTCTGCGTCGAAAGGAGTTTGCCGGAGGTGTGCTAGCTTAGCGTAGCCTAGCTTAGCTGCAGTTAGCGCTAGCTAGGCGCAGCGGCATGGATATCTGCGGCAGATCGAAGGAGGACAGAGAGAGAAGAAGACGGAGAGGAGTGGCCGGAAGAAAGTCGACGGAGGTGTGCTAGCTTAGCGAAGTCTAGCTTAGCTGCAGTTAGCGGCTAGCTAGGCGCAGCGGCATGGATATTGACAGCGGGTCGAAAGAGGACGGAGAGGAGGAAGGAACATACGGGTGGTCAGGAGACATGGATGAGGACGTTGAGAGCCATGAGGAGGCGAGAGGGTTCCACGGAGGTTTCGTGGGGTGCCATTTCCCGCCGGACGGGGTCAGAGTTGACCCGGGAGGTGAGCAAAGATGGCGGCGCCCATGGCACATGGCGGGCTCGACAGCGTGGACGACCGGAAGACCTGGGGAGCTGCTCATAGCATTGTGTGGGGTGGGGAGCAAGACGTCTCTGTTATTGGGGATGGCGTCTCTCTGTCGGTCAGGGAACAGGAGCACGCGAGCAACCTGGAACCAATGGGATTTGGTGGTTGTCGTCTGGGTGGTTGGGACAGAGAGGCTTGCTCCAATCTTACATTTAAAAAACAAATCAAATCGGTAGTAAACAATGCAAAGTTTCACTTATCAAACTTCCGTCACATCAGAAACTCTCTGTCAACAAAAGCAGCAGCACTGTATTTTAATGCCATTATTATGTCACACTTAACATACTGTCTGACTAGCTGGACACAAGCCTCTTGTACAACATTACGATCTGTACAGGTAGTTTACCATCAGGCTGTGAAAGTTCTGGACAGGAAAACAAACAGCCACCACCATTGTTATAGCATAGCAAACCAGAACCTACTGAGCTGGGACAATCTTGTCAAATTCAAAGATGCCTGCCTTACCTATAAAATCCTACATGGCTTGGCTCCTCCCCCCCTCTGTACTTTCATAAAACAGAAAGCATCTGCTGATAGATATACCAGGTCTGTAGTCAGAGGGGACTGTGTAGTCCCAAACAGGAGGTCTGCTTTTAGTCAGACAGCCTTTTCCGTGAGAGCAGCCCACACCTGGAACAGTCTGCCAACACGGCTCAGGGAGTATCAAAGTTACATCTCATTTAAAACTAACTTAAAATCATGGTTGAGAGATGGTCAAGTGTGCAACCATTTTAACTGAGGGGTTGTATTTTAATGTATGTATTTTAGTGTATTGTAACCTATACTAAAGCGGCACGGTGGTGTAGTGGTTAACACTGTCGCCTCACAGCAAGAAGGTCCAGGGTTCGAATCCCGCTTGGGGACCAGGTTTCCATGATGCCAGTTACCCAGGTGGGGTATCTCCCAGGCCTTTCTGTGTGGAGTTTGCATGTTCTCCCCGTGCTCGCAAGGGTTTCCCCCCCCGATAAGATAAACCCAATGGAAAAACATGCACAACAACAAGATCGCTAACGCTGTGGCGTCCTTGACGAAGACGGACAGGAGCACTTGGATTGGTCCCCTGGCGCGGCTCACGTGGCGCCTGTCTGCTCCCGGCTGCCCTTGGGGGGGAAGGACGACGGGATGGGTTAATCGCAGATACGCATTGTATGCATGGTTTGCATGTGTGCCAAATGGTGACCTCGGAGCAGGTCCTAAATTATTATTATTATTATTACTGATTCCTACTGTGTTTTAATTATTGTACTATGTTTTTTAACTGAGGGGTTGTATTTTAATGTATTTATTTGTATGTATTTTAGTGTATTGTAACCTATATTGATTCCTACTGTGTTTTAATTATTGTACTATGTTTTAATTATTGTTGTGCTCATGTCACCTGCCCCAGAGACTACAGTTGAAAATTAGCCAACTTGGCTAAACTGGCATATTTACAGTCAAATGTTCCTTAATATGCACTGTCTCTGTATTTTAAACCAATAAATACAAATACAAAAAATATGGTCTGGTTAATGGGTGGAGAGGGGTTAATGGGTGGAGTGAGGTTAATGGGTGGAGAGGGGTTAATGGGTGGAGTGAGGTTAATGGGTGGAGAGGGGTTAATGGGTGGAGTGAGGTTAATGGGTGGAGAGGGGTTAATGGGTGGAGTGAGGTTAATGGGTGGAGAGGGGTTAATGGGTGGAGTGAGGTTAATGGGTGGAGAGGGGTTAATGGGTGGAGTGAGGTTAATGGGTGGAGAGGGGGTTAATGGGTGGAGTGAGGTTAATGGGTGGAGAGGGGTTAATGGGTGGAGTGAGGTTAATGGGTGGAGAGGGGTTAATGGGTGGATGGGTGGAGAGGGGGTTAATGGGTGGCGTGGGGTTAATGGGTGGAGTGGGGTTAATGGGTGGAGTGGGGTAAATGGGTGGAGTGAGGTTAATGGGTGGAGTGGGGTTAATGGGTGGAGTGAAGTTAATGGGTGGAGTGAAGTTAATGGGTGGAGTGAAGTTAATGGGTGGTGTTGTGAAGGGCCAGATTAAACCGAATATATATATTTATTTATATATATATATTTAATTGTATTTGTATATTCTCTAATATTCCCTGATATCCCTTGTATATTCCTTGTACAATATGCATTGAATATCCATTCTAGCCTACTGAACATCCCATAATAGTCTCCATTCTACTATTGGTCGAGACCTTGGTGCCAGGCTGCCATACCCCTCAGACCCATGTACGAACAAGTCCTAGTTCCGCGTAGGAATTTGGCTACCGCACCACTAATGGGACTATTTGTTCATAGTGCGTATATATACTGCGCTACTAAAGTAGGACTTTCTTTTCAGTCCAGTTTCTTACCCTCCAATAGAGTCACAGACGTAAAGCCTCCCCGCGACGCCACGTGTGGGAGTAAGGCCAAGTTCGCCTACCATCGGTATTGAGACATCGTGTATATTAATATTTGAATAGTCATATTTGGCACTATATCGTCGAGTTGGACGTAGTCTATTAAGCTAATAATAGTCTGTTAATATATAGTGCTTCGTGCGGTGAGAATACTACCGTAGTCAGTACCCCATCGTTTCGGGCAGAGAACTGGCTGCTTACCCAGGGTGGTTGACCCTATGTGAAGCTGCACCCGAGGAGCCCCAGAGCCGACGAGCGAGTGGACCTGTATACCGGATTATTCTACCGACGACAGCCCGCCTTCCCAGGCACGGATTATGCTTTGGATACTTTGATTATTCCATGGATAAAGACCCCCGACACTGCCGTGTGTTGAACCCCCCCCCCCTGGAGAGGACGCAAGGTGAGGAGACGCTCTGCAAGACGAGGTCTCTTCACGTCTCTCCCCCGTGGACCGGAGAGAGCCGGCCCACAAAGAGTCCACCTGCTTTCATCTGTGGTCCAAGGATCGCCGGCGCATTGAACGGCACTACAGTGGGTTCACCTGGGATACCCTTGGCCGGACGAGGCAGCTGGATTCTACCCCCCCCCCCCCTCCTACTCCTGTCGGCTTACAAGCGACCGGATTAACCCCCTCTAGTGTATCCAGCCTATAATCATTAAAGTATCATTGCTGTTATTCCTTAACTATTCCAGGTCGTATATTTACCACCTGCGCCTTCAGAGACTGGACATTCTCTATTGATATACCGACGAATACTCCTTGCCATAAAAGTGCATACTATTTCAATTCATAAATGTAATTAAGTGACTAAGTGCTTATTCTACACACCATCGCTGTGTAGGAAATAAAGACCTGTTTCTAATTCGTACATTTGTGTTGGATCCGTTTCATCTACGTGAGAGTGTTCATGATAATATATTTATGCCGTGTACTGGGTGGCCGAATATTAAGTACAAAGGTAGTGGTAGTAAGTATCATATCTAGTAATACAGTCAGGGAATTGTACCCCTCAGTTACAATTGGTCCTTCGAGCCGGAGGGTAATCAGTGTAATATTAATATAGTGTTATTAATATTGAAATGGCCTATGATGAACACTCCACGAAACGATCCTCCTAACCAACGCCCGCAGCGCGAACGACGGCTCCCTCAGTACTTAGAGGCTTACGCTGTCAGTCAACAACCTAGTCTTCTACTAACAGTAAACGCGGTAAAACTAGAAAGTAAAAGTATGTCTAACCCCAACGCCCAGACTACCCCGACCATAGAGGCCCCTACGGGCTCTAATGTAACTGACCAAGTTCACGGTGGGGACCAGTGGGAACCAGACATGACTTCACACCCCGCCAGTACTGAAGAAGTAGTCCCCGATGAGTCCCGGGAGGAATACAACGCTACCGAGAGAGAACTCGGCACGGAAGAAGACGGGGAGAGCACCGTGGAGATAGAGCTCCAAGGCTCCGCAAGGAGTACCCCGAGGGAAGGCTCCCCTATACAACCGCCTTCTCCCAGCGAGGCAGAGAGGACCCTACAGCAGGCATTCCTCGTCAGCCTGAAAGCCTCTACTGAACGCGATAGACTCCAGGGTGAACGCGATCGATTGCAGATACAGCAACGGAGCGAAGAAGAGCACATACGCCTGGAAATAAGACGCATTCAGATGGAAGAGAATGTGGCCCGAGACCGAGCAGACAGCCAGCGAGCAGCTGCTGGTGCTCTACGGGACGCAGAGCGCGACAGACAGCAAGCGCAACTAATAGAACAGCTGATCAGACAGACAACACCCTCTCCCTCCGCCAGAGGCTCCAGGAACTCGTCTAGACACACCTCCAGGGCGGCATCCCCTAGCCGAGTAAACAACCCTGAACTTGACCAACAGACGAGGTCTATACCCCCCACAGACCACCTCCCCCCACCGGTCCAAGCGAGACCTAGCAACCGGGAAGGAGCAGCATATCCTGTGGAGAGGCTAAACCAGAGACTACAAGCACTGGATGACCTAACTGAAGACGAAGAGGAAGAGGAGGAGAACCACGCCCGAAGACAGCACAGTACTCTACCGGACCAGGAGGTCCGGTACAGCCCAGGCTATACTCCAGCGGAGCTGCGCTACAGACCCCCGACTCTATACACGGGTGAGCACGACGCACGACCCGCACCGAGGAACAGCACCTGGACAAGCGGGCCATGGTACACTGCCGGTACCAGCCCATACCCAGGAGCGGGAGGAGACTCGCCTAGGAGGCCTCTCCCCCAACGCTCGCCGATGTATCCACAGTCAGCGTCATACATTGGCACGCCTATGGTACCCGACTTCACCCAAGAGAACCGGGCCCAGTATACAGAACTCCGCATGTGTCTGGAGACCATGTTGGTGGATGTATTGGATGAACGCCACAAATACGCCATCCTACTGCAGCACTTAAAGGTGCCCCGCGCACATAATATAGCGCTCGCCTACGCGACTTCCACCACCCCATACACAGCAGCGCTGGTAGCATTGGACCAGAGGTATGGGCGCATATGGGATTACGTGATCCAGGAGATCCGACACATCGACCGCTTACCCCCAGCAATAGACAATCGAGCACTGGACGACCTGTCCATCAGAGTGCAGTCCCTGGTAGGGATGTTGGGAGCGCAAAGAGAGAAGGGGAGGCATGAACTTTACGCCAACTCAAATGTGGAAAGGATCCTGGAGAAGCTGCCGCCCGCTCGTCAGGAGCGCTTTAGGCGGCAGAGGGATCACAGAGACCCGAATGGCCCCGAACCGAACCTCCTCGATCTAGCAGACTTCCTGGCGAGAGAAGTCAGCAGCCTACGGCTAGATACATTCGGACGGAGCACCCCTGGCTCCAGAGAAGGAACCAGACGACTAAATGATGGAAGAAGATCGGTGACTGTGATGCACCAATCGGAGTCAGTACCGAGCAGCAGGAGCCACAGTACCCCCTCCAGAACGGAGAAGTGGAAGATAGTGTGCCCCTACTGTGAGAAAGAACACTGGCTAGCGCAATGTGACTCCTTCCCCAAGCTGAACGCGGAGGAAGCAGGTCAATGGATAAAGTCCAACAAGCGCTGTTTTCGCTGTGCGCGCTCACACATGGCAGCCGAATGCCGCTTAAAGAAAAGGTGCACCAAGTGCGATGGAGCCCATCTGGACATACTTCACGACAGTAACAGACGGCGCCCTTCACCTGCACCATCCAGCCGCAAAGCGAGCGTCATGTACATCGATCCCGCCAGCAGCAGTGGAGCCCGAGTACTCCTAAAAGTAGTGCGTGTGACACTAAGCTACCAGAATAAAGTCCTGGACACTTACGCCGTCCTCGATGACGGGTCAGAGAAGACCCTGCTGCTCGCCTCCGCTGCGGCCCAGCTAGGGCTGCGGGGAAGCGAAACCCAAATGACAATTCGGACAATAAGACGAGATTTGAAGACGATAAAGGGCGAGAATGTCTCATTCTCTATCGCAGCAAGCGGCCAGCCTGAGCGACGGTACCAGATTGCAGACGCTTTCACCAGCCAAGAAATAGGACTGTCGCGGTACACATACCCCGTCGCCAAGCTGATGGAGAAATATGCACATCTGCGCAAGTTACCGATCCCGCTCATAGACAATGCTATGCCGACCCTGTTGATAGGCTCCGACCATGCAGACCTCATTGTCCCGATAGACCGGGTTCATACCGGACCCCGAGGCTGTCCTGCAGCAGTCGAGACCCGTTTGGGATGGACTCTCCAAGGCCCGCTCGCCAAATCTCTCAACCGAAGTACAGCCACTAGATGTCTCCACTCCCGAGTCACAGAGGGAGAAACCGCACTCCTGCAACACGTAGAGCGGCTATGGACCCTGGAACAAATGCCCTTTAAGAACGGAAAGAAAGACATTCGCTCTAAAGATGACATTTACGCCATTCACCTCCTCGAGACAGGGACCAAGAGAGTCCCGGTCAACGGCGTGTTGAGATACGCCACGCCACTCCTGCGACGAGAAGGAATGCCTACTTTCCACGGCAAGACAGACGCCACAGAACGGTACCTGCTGAACACGGAGCGGCGCTTAGCCAAGAACCCCGCCCAAGAGAGTGTATACCGCGCTGAGATTGAGAAGCTCATCACAGCGGGACACGTCACAAAGATGGACATTAAAGAGGCTGACCAGACCACTGAATCGTGGTACGTGCCCCACCACAAGGTCCATCACAACGGTAAAGACCGCATAGTATTTAACTGCAGCTACCAGATCGGATCCCAAAATCTGAATAAAGAGTTACTGCCCGGTCCCACACTCGGCCCCTCCCTACTCGGCGTTCTACTCCGCTTCCGCCAGGAAAAGGTGGCCATCAGCGGGGACATTAAAGGAATGTTCCTGCAGGTGAGATTAGTAGAGGCGGACAAGCCCCTGTTACGGTTCCTATGGAGAGAGAAGCCAGGAGATGAGCACCCAGCCATCTACCAATGGGAAGTCCTCCCCTTCGGAACGACGTGCAGCCCCTGCTGTGCGACATTTGCACTACAGAAACATGTAGCAGAGGACCCAGCAGCGGACGAAGAGGTCCGACACAGCGTAAAGAACAGCTTCTACGTAGACAACTGTCTACAAAGCCTTTCAACCCAGGAAGAAGCCGAGGCTCTCCTGATTAAACTCCGCGCCTCATTGATCAAAGGCGGCTTTGATCTCAGGCAGTGGGCCAGCAGCGATCCGCAAGTACTGCGCAGCCTCTCCTCCGAGGACAAGGCAGCCAGCAGCGAGACCTGGATGGCTACAATCCCGGGAGAAGCTCAGGAGATGACCCTGGGATTGGTGTGGCGATTCAAAACAGATGGAGCTCCACTCACTCCCAGGCGTTAATATGCGCCGAAGCTACTTCCCACCCACGGTGAGGCCAGAGACATGTAAAATGGACTTACACGTCTTCAGTGACGCCTCAGAGGTCGCATACGGATCAGTAGCCTACTTGCGGGCCCAAGACCAGGGGGGAGAGATCTACACAGCATTTGTCCTCGCCCGCTCGAGAATAGCCCCACGCAAGCAACAATCTATCCCACGTCTAGAGCTCTGCGCAGCCCTAGCCGGAGCGCACCTAGCCACGCTCATCCAACGTGAGCTCACCATACCGGTGTCTAGAACAATCCTGTGGTCAGATTCCACGACGGTACTCGCCTGGATCAAATCGGACTCATGCAAGTACAAAGTCTTCGTGGGAGTCAGAGTCACCGAGATTCAAGACTTAACCGAAGAGTTAACCGGAGAAACAGAGTGGCGCTACGTTGATACAAAACAGAACCCAGCTGACGTCATCACCCGGGGGATGCCCCTGGATGACCTCACCCGTCGCAATGTCTACAGTGACGGCCCCGCATTCCTAAGACTCCCGGAAGGACAGTGGCCCATGCCTATCCCGAGGGAAGCAAGTCCAGAGGAGGTGGAAATTAAGAAGTCTGTGTTCTGTGGATTGAGCACCGTAGCCTCCACCGACCCTAACATAAACGATTGCACGTCCATAGAGAGTGCACAACAAAGAACATTCCTGCGGTACCACCCGGAGTGCAAGTCCCCCGCTGATATGTCAGCAGCTAACTACGAGGAAGCAGAATTGCTTCTACTGCAGCGAGCCCAGAGAGACTCGTTCCCCGATGAATTGGCCTGTCTACAGGGAGGAAAGCCCGTCCCATCCGACAGCAGATTAATTCACCTGGCCCCCGAGAGCGACGCTCATACCCTCATCAGAGTGGGTGGTCGCCTACGCAGAGCCCCCACTCTACCGGATATCGACCCAGTTACCCCCAACACACTCCTGATGGGGCGGCTAGATCCTGCATTACCCCAGACAATGTACCGGCCTGAAGAAGCGAACGGCCGACGAATGTGGAGGTACAGCCAAGTATTAGCCGACAAGTTTTGGAACAGTTTCCTACTGCACTACCTACCGTCTCTACAGACCCGCCAGAAGTGGGTAAAGGAGAGAGACAATTTGACAGAAGGAACAGTCGTCATGATTATTGATCAATCACTGCCCAGAGCTATGTGGCCGGCCGGCCGCGTAAGCAAAGTGATCACCGGTGCCGACGGCAAGGTCCGAGCAGCTGAAGTGCTCGTCCAGGGTCGCACTTACACCCGTCCCGTGGCAAGGCTCATAGAACTGCCTCGACTCCCAGACACAATCGATGATGACCATGACCCTACAACCCTATGACTTTGTGAAGTTGACTGACCCCTACAGCAAACCCTTATGTGTAAATAGACAACGCGATTAATCTGTCTCTGTTTAACTGATTAGGTCTGGGACCTATTCAGGGGGTGGCTGTTGTGAAGGGCCAGATTAAACCGAATATATATATTTATTTATATATATATATTTAATTGTATTTGTATATTCTCTAATATTCCCTGATATCCCTTGTATATTCCTTGTACAATATGCATTGAATATCCATTCTAGCCTACTGAACATCCCATAATAGTCTCCATTCTACTATTGGTCGAGACCTTGGTGCCAGGCTGCCATACCCCTCAGACCCAGTTCAAACGTACCGCTCGACATGTACGAACAAGTCCTAGTTCCGCGTAGGAATTTGGCTACCGCACCACTAATGGGACTATTTGTTCATAGTGCGTATATATACTGCGCTACTAAAGTAGGACTTTCTTTTCAGTCCAGTTTCTTACCCTCCAATAGAGTCACAGACGTAAAGCCTCCCCGCGACGCCACGTGTGGGAGTAAGGCCAAGTTCGCCTACCATCGGTATTGAGACATCGTGTATATTAATATTTGAATAGTCATATTTGGCACTATATCGTCGAGTTGGACGTAGTCTATTAAGCTAATAATAGTCTGTTAATATATAGTGCTTCGTGCGGTGAGAATACTACCGTAGTCAGTACCCCATCGTTTCGGGCAGAGAACTGGCTGCTTACCCAGGGTGGTTGACCCTATGTGAAGCTGCACCCGAGGAGCCCCAGAGCCGACGAGCGAGTGGACCTGTATACCGGATTATTCTACCGACGACAGCCCGCCTTCCCAGGCACGGATTATGCTTTGGATACTTTGATTATTCCATGGATAAAGACCCCCGACACTGCCGTGTGTTGAACCCCCCCCCCCCTGGAGAGGACGCAAGGTGAGGAGACGCTCTGCAAGACGAGGTCTCTTCACGTCTCTCCCCCGTGGACCGGAGAGAGCCGGCCCACAAAGAGTCCACCTGCTTTCATCTGTGGTCCAAGGATCGCCGGCGCATTGAACGGCACTACAGTGGGTTCACCTGGGATACCCTTGGCCGGACGAGGCAGCTGGATTCTACCCCCCCCCCCCCCCTCCTACTCCTGTCGGCTTACAAGCGACCGGATTAACCCCCTCTAGTGTATCCAGCCTATAATCATTAAAGTATCATTGCTGTTATTCCTTAACTATTCCAGGTCGTATATTTACCACCTGCGCCTTCAGAGACTGGACATTCTCTATTGATATACCGACGAATACTCCTTGCCATAAAAGTGCATACTATTTCAATTCATAAATGTAATTAAGTGACTAAGTGCTTATTCTACACACCATCGCTGTGTAGGAAATAAAGACCTGTTTCTAATTCGTACATTTGTGTTGGATCCGTTTCATCTACGTGAGAGTGTTCATGATAATATATTTATGCCGTGTACTGGGTGGCCGAATATTAAGTACAAAGGTAGTGGTAGTAAGTATCATATCTAGTAATACAGTCAGGGAATTGTACCCCTCAGTTACAGGTGGAGTGAAGTTAATGGGTGGAGAGGGGGTACCTGTAAAGTGAGGAACACGGTGAGGAGTGCGAAGCAGATGGCCATGGCAGAGAAGCCGAAGATGAGGAGGGGTCTCCTGCCAATCCGCTCGATCACCAGACCCTGGGGAAGGAGGACACATTAAAAACCACGGAATTACAGACCTGTGCGATTTATTTTATTTCCACATAGCAGATGAAAAGTGAAAATATAAGAGTGTGTATAAATATAAAAATATGAGAGAGAAAGATAACAAGGAAGACTGTTTGTACAAATTGATTGATGGACATAAGCAAAACTTTACTTATGCGTAGCGACTTTCAAGTTTCACATTGTATATTTCCACCACTTTTCAACATCAATGGCAGTGTGAGAGGTACAATAGGCTGAAATTCACCACAACATACATTTTATACATATATGAACATGACGTTTTTAAAGACAGGTCCGTCTCTGGTAACAACGAGAAGTCAAAATTAAGACGGTTAACCTTCTGTAGTGTGGTAGTGAAAGGGTTAACCTTCTGTAGTGTGGTAGTGAAAGAGTTAACCGTCTGTAGTGTGGTAGTGAAAGGTTAACCTTCTGTAGTGTGGTAGTGAAATGGTTAACCTTCTGTAGTGAAATGTTAACCTTCTGTAGTGTGGTAGTGAAATGGTTAACCTTCTGTACTGCGGTAGTGAAAGGCTTAACATTCTGTAGTGGGGTAGTGAACGGGTTAACCTTATGTAGTGTGGTAGTGAAAGGGTTAAGAGAGAAATGTGCATGTTTATAAATATTGACTGGATTGTTCTGGGACACAGAAATGGCATTTAACGCATCACAAGCCATCACGGTTTGACATATTTCTGACCTTCTGGGTGGGGCGGGAACTCGATTTGGTTGACGTTTGATTGACATCCTATAGTACCCACGCATTGGGAAGGGAGTGGTTAAAAATGTAATTGTGTTGGGAATTTTTTTTGGTGTTTGCCTTAACACTTTCAATGCCAGGGATTAGCCTTATCCTCGTAGCTAGAGCGCCAGCTATCTAGAGCATATTTTCACTGTGCGTCACAATGTTTGCCGAGCTATATCTATATTCTATATTATAGCTATGGATACAATACTATGGTCATTTGATAGTAACTATCTTCTGTCTAAGATGCAAAAAAGAATAAATTTTTTCATGAATACGTTCGCGCGTTATCTCATGGTGAATATTGTATAGTTTCAGAATGATCCCGGCTAATTCCAAAAAGCTGCGTAATGGGGCGCTATGTGAATTCTGCTAAAGTCGTTGGCGTTTTTCGCCAGGACACGCTACTATTCCCAAATCAAATGTATATAATAGGTATTATGTTTCATCATGAATGCATCAAAAGGGGGGGGGGGGGGGGGTAGTTATTTTATTCTTTGATCGCCAGTAAAGGCTTTCGTTTTGAACACCACACACGCTGATCGGCCTGATCGGTATGAAATGATTGCAGGATCAAGCTGGAATTGATGTCAGATGTTCCTTACCTTAGATCGGGCTTATTCCAAAAAGAATATTCCAACTATCTGATCGCAATTTCCAGTATTGATGTCCATCTGGTCCTGGACATAATGTGGCACAACTTATCCATCGAGGGGCATTGGACCCGTTTCCAAGTGATTGTGTGAACCGCTAGACTTGCCTGAACAAAAATTATGCACCTGGAGGGGTTTAGATGTAACACACGGTCTGGAACAGGGTTTCAAGCATTCTCGCTACTGCCGCCTAGCAGGTTTTGGCCGGTACTGCACTTTTTGGGTCTCTAGATGGCTTTCACTCGTAAGTAACATATAGGTCCGGGAGTGTGATATTGATATTAACACATTAATAGCCAAGCCCGAGATAAGTCGGGTTAAGTCGACATGCGTTGGCTGCCTTTATTCCTTTATTCGATATTTTTATTCATTATTCATCCAGGGACCTTGATGTTACCATAGGGAATGAGTCTGAGATCGCCAAAGTGCAATACCGGCCGCATCCAGCTAGACGGCGGTATCGAGCACCCTTTGTAACCTTGTATCTTGGCCTGTGTAACGGCCAAATGTCTCCGGGCTCACTTTTTTTTGTCGGGCGAGTGGAGCAGTTATCTCGGTTGCATTGAAGCGCGTCAAATATCCCCAATCCATATGTCGTGGACCAAATGAACATTGAATGTACCAGATGGCGATCAAACAATTGGAATATTATTTTTGGAATACTCCCGATCACAGGTAAGGACTATCATTTATACCGATCGGGCTGATAAGCGTTTTTAGTGTTACTGGCAATCAAATAATCAGAAATGACCCCCCCCCCCCCCCTTTCATGCATTAATGATGAAACATAATACCTATGACATAGATTTGATTTGGGAATAGTAGTGTGTACAGGCAAGAAACGGCAACGTTTATAGTAGAATTGACATATAAGGCTATAACTCAGCATTTCGGGAATTACCCCAGACCGCTCTAAAACCATACTTATATTCACCACGGTATAACACAGGAATGTATGGATGGAAAAATGTATTCTCTTTCACATATTGAACGATAGATAGGTGATGTCAAATGGGCCATAGTATTGTATCCATAGCTATAATATAGAATATTTATAGCTCAAGAATCAAGAGGTTTATAGCTCTACAACAGGGCTATTCAACTAAATTGTTCAGGGGGCCACATTGTCAGAAACCCAAGGGGCCAGGGGCCGGACTGCCACGGCGCCTCCCCGTGCTATGAATATATGTACACTTGACACAACACGCAACCACATTTTCACAACTTTTATTTAACCACATTGCAAAAGTAGTATACTTTTCAAAAAAAGTGCTTCATTTATGTGCCACATCTGCAACATCTCCTGCAAAAAGTGCTTCATTTATGACTGTGCAACAACTGCAACATCTCCTCTTCAACATTTCAATATAAAAATTAAATAAAAAACAAACAAGTGCATGATGTGCATCTGAACATTCTAACATCAACGCTTGAACAAAAAAACACATTTATAGTGCAGCTGAGCTTATGAAAAAGTGCTTCATGTCTGTGCAACAACAGCAAATCACAGCATCTTATTAGCACTTATTGTCCACTCTTAACTCTCAAACATCAGGGGGGGTGGGGGGCAGACAGGCCTAGCCTACACATCTAATGAGAGAGATTGCACTTCTTTGACTGGGCATTGGGCAATGGCAGAGAAAGAGGGTTCATAGGAAGTGAGGGCTACCCGCAAACAGTGATGCAAATGCTCATTTGTCAAGGAGGCACGGTTGCTTGTTTTAATGGCATTCATGTGAGAGAAGCTGGATTCACAGGTGTATGTTGAGCCAAACATTGTTAGCACAGATATTGCCAGCGTTTTTATTTTGGGGAATGTGTTGATATAAATACACTTTATCCAAAATGTTGTGGTGGATTCATTCTCAAGTGCCTGCTTCAGAGCAGATGATGCTTGCATGTCAATTATTTCAAGTTGCAGGAGACCTTGATCAATGTGAAGTGATGCAAGGAACTCTTGTCCTTTTGTGGAAATAGCAGCTACATTGGCAAATGGGTTGCTCACAAAATGCATCAATTCTCTGGGCATGTCAAATTCATCAAATCGACTTGCAAAGTTTTCCCTCAATTTATCAATGAAATCTGTCATTAATTGAGTGCCTTTTGGCTCAATTGTGCGTGTGAACGTTGACATGAAAAGAAAAAAGTAAAAAAAAAAAAAAATTAAAAATATTAAAATGTTTATTATTATTTTTATTATCATGTAATCTTTTGCGGGCCGGTCAGAATCAGCCCGCGGGCCGCCAGTTGAATAGCCCTGCTCTACAAACAAGGTGACACACTCCTATCTTTTAAAGCGTGGCATTGCTTTGACGGGCCCCGTCTAATAGCTGGCAGTCAATGAGTTAAGATGGAATAAAAGAAAAAACAATATAAAAACGTATATATACGTTTATGGCGCTAAAACGTTGGCGAGCAAACACGTATATATACGTGGTTGGCCGTGAAAGTGTTAAGGCGCAGAGTGACGCAACTCACGGATTAGGTACTTTTTCCTTGAAGAGACAGGTGTGAATAGATAGATATATGCGGTGACGGTGAGAATAAATATATATTTTTGTGATAACATTTTCTTAATTTTCCACTTTTTCCACATGAAACAAGACACAACACAATACAGTAACAATAATAATAAACAAGACAGCACAGGACAGTAACAGCAATAATAATAATAACAACAATAATGACAAGACAATTCAATTCAATTAAATAAAATTAAATACAATTTAATAAAATTAAATACAATTTAATAAAATTAAATCAATTAAAGTTATAATATAAATTAAATATATATAAAGGAAAATACATACTATAAAGTGAAACATCCTGAGCCCCCATCTGCCCCAGTCCCAACAGCCACGGCCCCCACCCCCATGAGGACCCCGAATCCGGTGTCCCAGCGAATCAGAGCATCTTGCCTCTTTAACACTCCCCGAGACCCCGAACCAGGGGCCCCCACCAGCCCCGAGACCGTGACCACCAAACCCACCAGAATAAATATATATATATATATATATGGTATATTTAGCTTATAGAATGATGGCACTTTAGAACATTTCATAATTTGTATTCTTGATATATTAAGCAATGACCATTACCAGGTGAATACTGGTGACATTCATGAATGCACAGGAATCTGTCTCGCTGACAATATCGGCACATGAGATATGGGAATTACTCTCTGAAATCCCCCTGCCTTTCCTTTTCCGCTATCTATTTAAGAGTGCGTGTCTCTCAACTGAATGATGTGTGCCAAGTGATGTGACATTATTGGACAAGATGAAATAACAGCCTCTATACTGTAACTGCAGATGTATATGCCATACAGTGGCAGCCTTAGCTATGTGTCACCGGTTTAATTGGAAAGGGGCCTGCCCTCCCATAGGGCCCCCGACTGACATGCAAGAATTTAAACAGCTAAGAAAAAGAACCCGAGCAGAAAGGAGAGCAAGAGATGGAGCAGGCAGCCTGAGCTGTCCATGGTGCTGAACGAGTTTGTTTAAATGGGGGACCTCGATGTAAACAAGACAAAAGTATTTTTCTGGTCTGCATCCTCTTAGTAGTTGTTTTGTATTGAGCCGTACTGTATTGTACCCATTCTGCAATCTGATTAAAGTTTTCAATCAATCAATCAATCAATCAATCAATCAATCAATTTTCATTATATTTGAGGGAATTGTTTAAGCTGTTTTTATATCAACTGATACATAACACATTCATTGAATTTCAAAACCTTTATTTAAATTTGAAAAGCAACTGAGGTTTCCCTCATTTACAGTCACGTCGAGTGTGCATACAGAAATAAGCAAAAGAAAAAGCCATATAAAATCACACAGCATATAAAATCATAACAATAAGACAACAAGACGAGACAAAAGTCTAACAAGGATAACAAATCAACACGTATCAAACACATATAACTTGATTGACAATGTTTGGAGATCAAGGTTTTAAATTCTGTAACAGAGGGGAGAATCTCATCCTTTAACACATTCCCCGCCAACAATAATTATACTCGTTATTGGGTGTCATCGCTTGAACGCCAACAACGAGTATACTCGTTATTTGATTGTTATTTATTTTATTCTATATTTCTATTCATTACAGGCACACAGACTCGGGGGAATCATGCTGGGAATGCCAAAGTGCAATACCGGCCGCATCCAGCTAGACGGTGGTATTGAGCACCCTTTGAATCTTATATCTTGGCCTGTGCAATGGTCAAATGTCTCCGGGTGCAGTTTTCTGGGTCGGGCCAGTCGAGCGGTTCTCCCCGTTGCATTGAAGCGCGTCAAATATCCCCGATCCATATGTTGTGGTGGGTTATGTCGTATATCGGATGTACCAGATGGCGATCAAACAATTGGAATATTATTTTTGGAATAACCCGCGTCACAGGTAAGGACTAGCTGACGTAAATTTTAGCTTGACCGTGCAATGCTTTTATATAACGATCGGGCTGATAAGCGTTTTTAGTGTTCAATACGAATGCCGTTACTGGCAATCAAATAATCAGAAATGCCCCCCCCCCTTTCATGCATTCATGATGAAACATAATACCTGTTATAGAGATTTGATTTGGGAATATCCGTGTCCAGGCAAGAAACGGCAACGTTTATAGTAGGATTCACGTATGAGGCTATAATGCAGCCTTTCGGGAATTACCCCAGACCACACTAAAACCATACTTATATTCACCACGGTATAACACAGGAACATATGGATGAAAGAAATGCATTCTTTTTCACATACTGAACGATAGATAGTTGATGTCAAATGGGCCATAGTATTGTATCCATAGCTACATTTAGAATATAGTTATAGCTCTACAAACAAGGTGACACACTCCTATCTTTTAAAGAGTGGCATTGCTACAACGGGCCCTGTCTAATAGCTGGCGCTGAATGAGTTAAGGACAGTTGGAGTTAATTTCATGAGCTAGAGGGGCATCATAGCAAAAAGCAGATTTACCCTGTTCAGAGCAAACATAGTGCTGTTCAATTCAGACAAGTTGTAGTAGTAGTAGTAGAGAAGGAAGAGGCTTCTCCTCATTCCAAAGCAAAAATATATAATAAATTATAGTTTAATAATAGTTATATATATTATATATATATATATATATATATAGTTTTTAATTAAGGGAATTGTTTGGATTATTGTTTGGATTATTTCTTTGTTGAGCTATCTATGATGCCATTATACCATTATTGATGTAAACCAGCTTGAATCGTCGCTTTTTATAAAATTGTTATGTTTCAGCTCTTGAAACGGGCCACAGATGCTTAACTCATTGGGCGCCATTCACGAGAAAAGTCGGGTTAACTCGCCATCGTTTGAGCGCCAATCACGAGAAAAGTTGGGTTTTAATCGTTATTTCTTGTATTCGCTATATCCATTCATTTTCATCCATCCAGCCTGACGTTGGTAATGGGTCTGAGCTCGCAAAAGGCCAATACCGCCGCCTAACGCCTTCCGGCCGGTATTGCACATCATTGGAATCCAGGGCTTGACATTGGCACCCGCCCACCCGCCAGATGCGGGTAGAATTCCCCTGGGGCGTGTACTTCCGTCATTCTACCCGCCACATTGGCTAGTGGTCTGTCTGTCTGTGTGTATGTGTGTGTGTTTATGTGTGTGTGTTTAGCGTCTTTTTCTCCCTGGCCCATGTGCATTCTAAAAAAAGAAAAAAATCTCTGCCTTTGATTGGCTATATCACGTTCATTATGCAAAGACCAACCCTGATCTGCCTCTGATTGGCTGAATGACGGAATAAACTAAAAAGCCATGTGAAACCTGAAACCTCTCTTCAAAGTTATTTTCACACTGAGTCGCGTCGTCGCCAATACACATAATCAAGCTGGCGGGCTCGTTGAACACAGCTGCCTACAACCATCCTTACAGTACTGGCAAGTATTTTCATATCTTAACCAGCGTTGCAACTTGCAAGACGCTTATAATGAAACGTTGTTCATCAATTGATTCAACCTAGAACCTACGCGCGCACGCTCTCTCCCCCCCCCTCTCTCTCTCTCTCTCTCTCTCTCTCTCTCTCTCTCTCTCTCTCTCTCTCTCTCTCTCTCTCTCTCTCTCTCTCTCTCTCTCTCTCTCTATCTCTCTCTCTCTCTCTGTCTATCTCCCTCTCTCTCTGTCTCTCTCTGTCTCTCTCCCTCTCTCTCTCTCTCTCTCTCTCTCTCTCTCTCTCTCTCTCTCTCTCTCTCTGATTGATTGATTGATTGAATGAAAACTTTATTAACAGATTGCAGAATGGGTACAGTACAGTACAGCTCAATACATACAATTGTTAAGGGGATGCAGACCAGAGAAAGACTTTCATCTTGTTTACATCAGGGTCCCCCATTTTCAATTCATCATAACATATATGACATACATGACATACAGATAGACAGTACTGCTACATCTATACATTTATGACATACCAGATTTGCAAATACAGTACTGTTTGTGATACAAAAGGTGTCCAGAAAAGAGTGTATATACATTTGACATATAAACTGTACATTGGAGGAGGTCTCTCATTCATCACAGTGGTGAAAAAAGTGAGTCTGGAGCCCATTTTCACATGACCATTTTAATAATCACATTATTACCATTGTTGGGTTATGATCGGCGTGTGTGGGGATTTTTGGCTGGTGAAAATGCTGAGTGGCTAGTGAGTTTGGAAAACCACTAGCCACAGTGGCTAGTGAGCCAAAAAGTTAATGTCAAGCCCTGTTAGAATCCCTCCCCCTTGGGCTGTGCAGCGATCTAACAAGTCCGGTCCAGGTTTTCCTTCTCGGGCATGCAGTAACGTTATAACACAGAGTTTGGGGGACACTGGAGCCGTGAATTCATGCGTTTTGGTGGAGAGCCGTTGGATCAATAAACGCGATCAATATTTGGAATGGCGATCCGGAATTGGATTATTCTTTTTGCAGTACATCAGATGTGAGGTAAGGACTCTATGTTACCAATCTTGGGTTAATCCGATGTTTCTTTCGTAACGATTACAGCATGTGTGTGTGTGTGCGTGCTGTTGACGCTGACCAAAGCACGGAGAATCGATTTTTCAGCCCCCGCTTCTGTTCGTGCAAGAGGACACATATAATACCGATAATCTAGCGTTTATTTCAGAACGATTCATAAATCAAGCGACAAATGGCACGATTTTCTTTTTTTTATCTACTTTTTCTGCCGTCCCCAATTTCGTATTTGTCCAATTCTACCCTCCCCTGTCTCGAACGTTGTTAGGCCATGCCTCCCACAAGCCGGCTGCAATTTGGACGAAGCTTTGCATCACCTGTACTCGAGGAGGCAGCCGTCGCATCTTTTCACCTGCACAGCGCGATCTCTCAGCGGCGAGGGTCTGCGTGGGAGGGACACGCTGCCCTCGTCGCTTCCTGATTCTACTGCGCAGGCGCACCAACCGACCTGTAGGAGTCGCTGTCCACAACGTCCGATCTCCACCCACCAGCTTCCCACCCCCTAATACTGCCAATTGTATTAGTATGAACGACCAGCCAGGCTGGTAGCAACGACGAGAGCTGGGCTCGAAAAATGGCACGATTTCTAAGGAAATACATAGAAGCACGGTTTGCTGGAGTTTCTTGAGATTAGACAGAATCACTCTGGAACTATACTCATATTCACCACGGTATAAAACGGAAATGTATGTATGAAAAAATAATCAGTTTTTTGCATGTTGACTGGAAGAAACTCACTGACAATCGACAGCGTTATTAGATCCATAGCTATAATATTTAATATAGTTTTAGCACTCGCAAACACAGCATTCTCCCCATTGCATTACAGCGATGGCCTTGTAACCAGAAGGTAAACAGCGACCCCTAGGCGCTCATTGAGTTAAGGTCGTCACTGAAGCCATAATTTACTTAAACGTTACACTATGGAACCCATAAATCTCATTGAAATAATAGTGGGGTCTCTCGTTGGAGACGGTGTTGCATAATGCATTACAAACACAAATACACACCAAGGTGCAAAGGATGCACACAAAAGCTGAGTAAATAAATACAATATCATTTAAAAATAATTTTGGCCTGTGTCTTTGTCAGAGTTTGTCAACACACACACACACACACACACACACACACACACACACACACACACACACACACACACACACACACACACACACACACACACACACACACACACACACACACACACACACACACACACACACACACGTGTTTAAATATTAAAATGCATGAATACCTTCTATTCACTATATAGATTCCCCAGGTCTTACCTCTAACCTTTACCCTCACAAATACATGCCTAGACTTAATGGCCCTACCTCTAATAACTGCCAGTAGTGTAATCTATGGGGTGGGAGAACAACAACGTTTTAATCTACAACATGACAAAATATTTATAATAACATTGGACAATATACAATAACACAATAACACTATACAATACTGCAGTCCTCGTGAATTCATTCTTGTGTTTTCTCTCGAGACCAAAGCGATGTCTTGGAACTATTCTTTTTATTGAGGAACCCAGTGTATTATGCAAAACATTGTGTCACAGGGGGGCACCTAGGTATGTGAACTCGCGCGCACGCGAAACATTTCTTTTGCAGATTTTGGTTTTTGGTCGAAAATGGGCAGATTTTGTAACTATTTTATTTTGAACTTTATTTCGGTTTTAGGGTTAGGGTTAGGTTAGATGCATCCATCTGTATGGAAAATGGGAGGGGTTTGTCTGATGTTAAGGCCTTGAGAGCATCACCCACTGCCTTTGGAGCAAGGACCAGAGCCTCTGCCTTTGTTCTTCCTAAAGTCATTTTCTTCACTATTTTGGAATCATGTAGAATCTTTTGATTGAGCTTGTTTTTTTTTAAGAAAGAATTTATCATTTAGATGCCTTTATTTCATATTCGACGCAGACGGTAGGCTATATATAGCAAATTTGTTTGGTTTTCAATCCATAATAAGTTAACAGAAAAAATAAGTAAACAACCACATTTTTCAACCTAATAAAACTATGTTTATTGTCATTGTTTTAAGAACACAAGGTGACTTGGTAATACTCACATTTTGAGTAAAAAGAATCCCACTGGTCACAATGGTGACCGTAATAATGTTTTTGTTATAAGGCTCTGAAAATGTTACTGAATGATGTATCAATGTATTTCCAGCTAAATTGAAATAATAAAGGGTCTCAATTAAATATGTGTAGTGTCACATGACCAGAACACAGCTCAGTCGTCGCAAGGTTTAACTGAGGCTAACGTTAACATGATGGCACACCCTCCTCCAATCCCTCCACCGGAGCAAGGCCAGAGAGAGAGAGGAGAGGGAGAGAGAGAGAGAGGAGAGAGAGAGAGAGAGAGAGAGAGAGAGAGAGAGAGAGAGAGAGAGAGAGAGAGAGAGAGAGAGAGGGAGGGAGGGAGGGAGGGAGAGAGAGAGGGTGAGAGAGAGAGAGGGAGAGGAGAGGGGAGGAGAGGGGAGGGAGAGAGAGAGAGAGAGAGAGAGAGAGAGGAGAGAGAGAGAGAGAGGAGGGATGGAGGGAGGGAGAGAGAGAGGGTGAGAGAGAGAGAGGGAGGGAGAGAGGGGAGGGAGGGGAGGGGAGGGGAGGGGAGGGGAGGGAGAGGGAGAGAGAGAGAAAGACGTTCAAGTTAACATGCTGCAGCCCCATGTGTATAGGAAAATAAACAGCTGCCTACCTGAAATCCCTGGCACTGTTTTGCTTTACTGAGCTACGTTATCTGGGGGCTGTAGTTGGTTGGTCCCTTTAAGCTGCACACCGGAGCATCTTTTAATCCAGCTGTTTGCTGTTCTCTGATATTTTCTGACATTTCGTTGATGCGTCGCTCGACACTTCGAGCTGACATGGGGATATCTTTTATCCTTGATTTGATTGTCTCTTTGTTTGGCAAGCCTTCAACATAAGTACACACAGCACGGTCCTTCTGACACACAAACCCGTAGTAGTCTGTCCACGAGGGCTGGAATGCCCGAATTTCCTTTGCTTTAACTTTCTTAGCTGGCGGGGTTGCCATCATGACAGAATGCAACCGCAGCACTGTGTGATTTTACCTGTGAACTGCGCGAGGCCAGCTGACTGCTGACAGCAGAGCACCATGGGATGTACCATGTATTAGCTGTCATAGGGGTGTACAAACCAGTCAACTTACAAGAAAGAGCCTGTTGGAGGATTTCAACAAGATAAATGCGACAACAGTGCAAAATATTTCACTATAATATTTCAAAGCGAAGTAAAACAAATAATAATAATAATAATTATTATTTTTCTGGGGACATTTGATGACTGGGGCACAGCTGATCAACACTGGGGCACGTGCCCCAGTGATAGTGGTATAAATACACTGATGGCCGATGGGAAATACACAAGGACTGTAGTGTTCTGTTGTGGTGTGGGTTAAAACCTCTTTGTTTCTGCTGCCTGTCAGAAACTTTGACCACAGGTCTCATTAAGTAAGTGTGGAATGTCCTAGCAATGCCTTATGTAACACCACCTTTAACAATACATTTGTATCAACCATGAAGATTTGCCCATGCGCATGATTAACCTCTCCAGTTCCACCAGGATTCACCAGAATATGGTCACATAACACCTCCTTCTTCAGTCCCACGTCCTCACTTCTTACAAACTAGTCTTTACAAGTATAGTAAAACAAGTGTACACACACCACCACCACTAAACACAACTGTATGTAATTACAAACCCATCATAAATAATCCACACATGTATTCCCCCTCTCAGTGCCCAGGGGTAATTCCACTGGTGTCACAAGTGGAGGGTGGAACCCTGAGATCGACACACACACACACACACACACACACACACACACACACACACACACACACACACACACACACACACACACACACACACACACACACACACACACACACACACACACACACACACACACACACACACACACACACACACACACACACACACACACACACACACACACACACACACACACACACACACACACACACACACACACACACACACACACACACGCTTTAGTCAAAGCCTGGGAGGCTGTTTCAAAGTGTCAATGGTGCTGCCTTCACCTGGCCAGCCCACATTAATTCACTAGGCTGTGGAGAGAGGTCACTGGAGTCCTGGTATGGGCATGTGTGTGTGAATGAGTGTGTACTGTATGTGTGTCCTGGTATGGGCATGTGTGTGTGAATGAGTGTGTACTGTATGTGTGTACTGGTATGGGCATGTGTGTGTGAATGAGTGCATATGTGTGGACGAGAAATCCATTGGCTTACACTTGTTTACAAAACCCTCCTTGGTCTGACCCGTCCTTGATACACCTGTTAAAATGGTCATCTACTCCCTATAACACCAACGCTGCTCACCATATCACTATAACACCAAAGCTGCTCACCATATCGCTATAACACCAGAGCTGCTCACCATATCTCTATAACACCAAAGCTGCTCACCATATCGCTATAACACCAGAGCTGCTCACCATATCTCTATAACACCAGAGCTGCTCACCATATCTCTATAACACCAGAGCTGCTCACCATATCTCTATAACACCAGAGCTGCTCACCATACTGTATCTCTATAACACCAGAGCTGCTCACCATATCTCTATAACACCAAAGCTTCTCACCATATCACTATAACACCAGAGCTGCTCACCATATCTCTATAACACCAAAGCTGCTCACCATATCGCTATAACACCAGAGCTGCTCACCATATCTCTATAACACCAGAGCTGCTCACCATATCTCTATAACACCAGAGCTGCTCACCATACTGTATCTCTATAACACCAGAGCTGCTCACCATATCTCTATAACACCAGAGCTGCTCACCATATCTCTATAACACCAGAGATGCTCACCATATCTCTATAACACCAGAGATGCTCACCATACTGTATCTCTATAACACCAGAGCTACTCACCATACTGTATCTCTATAACACCAGAGCTGCTCACCATATCTCTATAATCACACATAATATAATCAACAAGGTGACAAAAACATAATTTTTCCACCTTAGAAACATAGCTAAGGTATGGCCATTTATAAATCAAAAAGACGCTGAAAAACCGATCCATGCCTTTATCTCAAGCCGACTCGACTACTGTAATGCACTCATCACCGCCCTCCCAAAAGAAACCACAGAACGACTCCAACTCATTCAAAACTCGGCAGCTAGGCTACTAACTAGAACCAAGAGGAGAGACAACATCAGTCCATTATTAGCTAACCTACAGTACACTGGCTTCCGGTAACATTTATAATTGATTTCAAGGTCCTCCTCCTTATATACAAAGCACTAAATGGAACAGGACCAAGCTACAGTACATTGCAAATTCTCTAGTCAACTATGTGCCTCCTAGAACATTGCGATCATCTACTACTGGTCTATTGAAGGTTCCAAGCCACAGTCTAAGGAAAATCGGGGATGCAGCCTTTGCAAACTATGCACCAAAGTTATGGAACACACTACCTATGGACATTAGGGAAGCTAGATCTCTTAATATTTTCAAAAATAAGCTAAAAACGTACCTTGTCACCATAGCCTTCTAATACACTCCGCTGTTGATTGTATTGTAGCACTATTTTACTCTGTCCATTATATTGTATTGCACTGTTGCATAATTTTACTATCTATTCTATTCTACTATTTTATTGCACTGTATTATTTTACTCTGTCTATTGCTTTTTATTACAGATTCAAAACTGTCAGGTATTAAACTGTGTGGGTATCAAACAAGAGACTGTCAGGCTTTAAAACGGTGTAGGAACCAGGGCCCTCATTTATCAATGGTGCGTACGCACAGATATGTGCGTAACCCGTGCGTACGATCATTTCTAAGAAAAGTGTGTGACTTATCAATTTGAACGTGTGCTTGACTTTGTGCGTATATTTACGCACAGCTCCGACCGTGCGTAACCTGGCGCCCGGTGGTAGAATATTATTATTGCAACGCGGAAATAAGCTTCCGTTTCCGCTTCCGTTTCAACACTGGCGTGTTCTGTATGACCCGTAATTCATTATAGTTCATTGCAAAATAGCGACAGTAGTGTAATTATTGTGAAAACCCTATAAATATAGCATTTGGAATAAGTCTTTCTTTCCAAATGAATGCAGCATGGTTTATATATAGGGTTATCGGAATAAATGGGGTGCACTGACTGCGCTTGCTGGGAACTGTTTTCAGAGATAGCAGATAGGAATGAATGAATGAGGGGAAGTCTAATTGCAGAGAGAACATAATATTAACTAGAGTCCGCTATACCCGAGACACCTCCTTCATTTGTACCGCAATTTAAGACCGAAATTGGAGCGTGGAACAAAACGCACAAATGCCATCCCTGTGCACATTCAAGTGCCACCGGCACGGTCCATCGTAATATTGGAGATGGATCGAGCAATAGACTCCATCACAAATGCAGTTATGTGAATAGAAAGGTTCCTGTATATGCTCTCGTATTATTGTTTATATAGGCTACCTAATACCGACATCAAAATAGATTGTATGCCTCTACAAATCATATGCAGGTAGAACATATACGGAAAATCCGTCGCGATTTGGAATGAAATTGACGGAGAACTTTAATCCCTGGCTATTAATCGAACGAAACCAAGAAAAAGCAGTCATATTCCAGCATAGTTATTAATCACAACAATGGCAAACAGTGGTTAACGGTCTTTATTAGTGTTTGCGATGGTCTTCATATCCGACTGTTTCCGACATCACCGTGTACACGTCTGTCAGCCTGTCGCGTATTTCTCCCAGGCGTTCGCTCGGCTTAGTCCACTTTTCCACATTTCATGGGGGTGTTACATGACCATATATGGTTAATTACGGGCGGTTCTATATGCAAATACGTAAAACCGTGCACGAGCGTGGAGCGTAGAACAAATGATATTTATCAACACAGAGTACTTGCAGGTGTGCGTGGGACACGTCTACGCACGTGTGATAAATCCCGATTTTTCTGTACGTACACACATTCTAAATTCTGTGCTTACGAACGAAAATAGAACACTTTCTAAGAATTGTTGATAAATGAGGGCCCAGGCCTAGAACTGCACACTGAGAGAGGGAACTGCGCCCTGAGAGGGAGGGTTGCCCTGGGTGGGAGGTTCGAAGGGTCAAAGTGGGTATCAAACAGGAGGGAAGACTGTCAAGTTTTAAACTGTGGATACCAAACAGAGAAGGTAAAGACGACTTTGAGGGCGGCTAGGTGGTGTAGTGGGCAAGGCGCTCGCCATCAACGCTGGAGACGCTGGGTTTGAGTCCAGCTCTCGGCGTTGCTATCAGCTTGGCTGGTCGTTCATACTAACACAATTGGCAGTGTTAGGGGTGGGAACACTGATGGGTGGGTCCTGAGCGTTGTGGACAG
The DNA here is from genome assembly GCF_963971535.1 of Notolepis coatsorum. Taxonomy (NCBI): domain Eukaryota; kingdom Metazoa; phylum Chordata; class Actinopteri; order Aulopiformes; family Paralepididae; genus Notolepis; species Notolepis coatsorum. Next base: position 157,373,129 of record NC_140170.1, on the reverse strand, counting down.
CGACCCCTACAGTTCGGTCGGGGCGCCTGCACAGCGAGGGTAGGATCTGGAGGGAGGTAGTGTGTCCTTCCACACGTTACACTCTCCCGGTGAGAATCTGCGCTGCCAGGCTGGCTGCCGGCTGGCTGCACATGTGTCGGAGGAAAGCATGTGACAGTCTCCGGCCTTCCGGATCAACAGTAGGGGGGAGTGCGCAACAACCAGGAAGGGGGTTGGGAATTGGCATAACGACTAACAGTGGGATGGGAGAAAAATCGGAAAAAAGGAGGGGGGAAAAAGATAATAAAAAATAAAAAAGATGACTTTGAACTGTTGAACAGTAATCCAGAACTATTCTATTGCACTGTAAAAAAATATTTTATCTATTCTATTCTACAATTTTATTGCACTGCACTATTGCACTATTTTACTGTGTCTATTTTTCTGTTGTGAAGCACTTTGAGCTGCAGTTTCTGTATGAAAGGTGCTATACAAATAAAGTGTATTATTATTATAACACCAGAGCTGCTCGCCATACAGTATCTCTATAACACCAGAGCTGCTCACAAGATCTCACTAGATGTTCCCTTTGGTCAATTCTCCTTCCAATTTGCTGCTCCTAGCAGTTGGAACGAGATGCAAATTGACTCCCCCTCACTACTTTTAAGGACTGTTGTTTACACACACCTGCAACTGTCACCCAGCCTTTTAACTTCTGCTTCATGTACTGTATTACATATCTTGTAATTTAATTTGGTTGTTTGTTTGATGTGTGTTTTAATGATTTCCCTTACCTCTGTGATGTATGTATCGTCTGTCTCTTACCTTAGATTTATGTATTATTTGTCTCTTTTCTATTTTATTACATTCTTTGTCCCCTTTCCCCGTTATCCTTTGAGAGGTCCTTTTGTCCTCTCACCAGGCCATCATTGTAAATAAGTTTTTCTCAATTGCTTTGGTGCATTTCTCTGATCAGAATTAAAGTTCTCATAACTGTTAGTTCAACCTCCACAACATTTTGTAATTTGTGCACATCATAGTAGCAGTTTCTCATTCCTCCGAACAAATTGCAAATGCTTTTGGACATGCATCAATTGCTTTCATACAATTCTCTGCTGTTTTATAACATTTGCTTAGGTCATGTCAGTCAAAATGAACTATACTTATGACTGCTGAATAGTCATTCCCTATAAAACTAATAGTCCTAATTTCATTGCTTGAGTCATTACATACAAGTTGAACTAGTTGTCAAAATCTGTCAAGCAAATTTTATACATTTCTTTATAATTTTTCCCCTGAATGGAGCTGGATGCCAGGGAATCGCTGCACACATTCATTCATTCATTCATTCATTGTTGATGAGGCGGGTTTCAATCTGGAAAAAGGTAGAAGGCGTGGAAGGAATCGCATTGGACAGAGAGCAACCACTGATGCCCCAGGCCAACGAGGAGGGAATATTACAATGTGTGCAGCCATCTCAGAAAACGGCGTCCTCACCCATATGCCCCGCATTGGTCCATACAACACACAACATCTGCTGACTTTTTTAGACACTCTTTACAGGGACATAATCCCTGAGAATGAGAGGGGTCTAAATGGCGACCATCTGACCAAGTACATTGTTGTATGGGATAATGTGCGTTTTCACCACGCAATTCTGGTCACACAGTGGTTTGCAGCACATGAAAGGATGCTGGTGGAATATCTCCCTCCCTACTCCCCATTCCTGAATCCAATAGCCAGACAGACAGGAACGTCTGGATGTGAATGAATGATTTACAGTACTGTGTATGTTGTATGTTCCAATTCAGTTCCAATATGTACTGCAATATTGTTTACAGTTGTGCACAGCTCTACCCAAAGGCCAAAGGGTGTTTCTTATGTTTGTTGTACATTTTGTTTGTATTTTTCTTTTGCACAATGCTGTGAACAAATTAAAATTGCAAAGAGCATATGCAGTAAAAATGTGAAACATACGTGTCTTGTACTCATTTACCTCACTAAATACAGCAATGTGTAACTGTAGATTTCAAATGGCTGTGCAAATAGTGTATAGTGCTGTCTTGAGCATTTTCAGAAAGTGTCACCAAGATCTGACTTTTTTTGCATTGGAAAACACTTACAGAGTGAACTGTCATAACGAAAACATGGCAAAGCCATTTGACTATCTTGTTCATAAACAATGGTGTCAGGACTTTTCATTTTGATGACAGTGACACTTTCATTGACATGAATACTTGCTTTTGAGGAATGAATTATCCATTTTGAGCAAGTGACACGCTTCTGCAGGTTATCACCTAGGTTTTGCAGTTTGTACTAATTGTTTTGAGAAATGCACTAACAGTTATGAGAACTTTAATTCTGATCAGAGAAATGCACCAAAGCAATTGAGAAAAACTGTAATTGACCTGCCTGGTTAAATAAATAAAAATGTGTGAATATGTGTCGTTTGTGCAGTAGTACAGTAGGCTGTGATGCTGCAGTCACCCAACAGATCAGGAATACAGAGAAACAAGAAAGTCTGTCCTTTATATGGTGCTCAGTTTTGACAACATATTCTAATGTGTGCGTTATAACAAATGAAAGACAGAAGATAGATAGATAGATAGATAGATAGATAGATAGATAGATAGATAGATAGATAGATAGATAGATAGATAGATAGATAGATAGATAGATAGATAGATAGATAGATAGATAGATAGATAGATAGATAGATAGATAGATAGATAGATAGATAGATAGATAGATAGATAGATAGATAGATAGATAGATAGATAGATAGATAGATAGATAGATAGATAGATAGATAGATAGATAGATAGATAGATAGATAGATAGATAGATATGCCAAACATAGTGCACACAAGCTTCCGTGGTTGGATCTTGTGAGATGGATCTCCTATATGAGGCAAAGATACAAAGAACAGAGTTAGAAAGAGGACAGCCTATATTTATACACCAGAACCAGGTCAGGGAACACTCTGGAACGTGTTCCATCCGTTCCCAGAAACACTCTATCTATGTAGTTTCAGATCACATGATCACTCATTCACACAATCATACACAAGTCTGTCTGTCTGTCTGTCTGTCTGTCTGTCTGTCTGTCTGTCTGTCTGTCTGTCTGTCTGTCTGTCTGTCTGTCTGTCTGTCTGTCTGTCTGTCTGTCTGTCTGTCTGTCTTCTCAAATCTGTTGATGTCTGTTTCAATAAAGCAATTTCTGCAGCAATGATGAGTTCAAAACAGCCAATCATAGAACCTGGAATATTGAACTGACTAACACAGGCTTGTCTACCTCCTATATACCAACATTCTATATTTCATAGACTGTGATAGTTTCAGGACAGTGTGTGTGTGTGTGCGTGTGCGTGTGCGTGTGCGTGTGTGTGTGTGTGTGTGTGTGTGTGTGTGTGTGTGTGTGTGTGTGTGTGTGTGTGTATGTGCATAGTGTGTGTCTGTGCATGTGTGTGGGTCAGAAAGTGGGTGGGCCTCAACACACACTCCACACAGGGCATGATCTTTCTCCCATGTGGAGAGGGAGGGCTGGGAGTCCCCAATGTCGAGTGGACCTACATATCCACCAGGCTAGCCCACCTGCTCCACATGCTTAATAATGATGATGTCACCGTCAGAGAAATGGCCAGGGCCTCTCTTCTGCTGGATCTACGCAGAAGGAAGATCCCCCTGGCCAGCGCAGACCGGAATAACTTCCTCTGCTTCAGGAGGAAATACTCTGGGAAACTCTCAGGCCAAGGGCTTCAGGGTCTGGTCTGACTGGCCAGATCTCAATGACCTCTGCAACCAGGCTGGAGTTCAGCTGAAATGGACAAGACTCAACACACAGACTGAAGTCCTGTCTCTGATGAACTGATCACAGACCCCTGTGTGGTTGTGAAGGCCAACATCACAACACCGCAGGAAGAGACTGTCAGACTGCACAGAGACTCTGCAAGGAGGGTTCTGCTTAGCATGAAGCAGTCTGAGATCAGGCAGCAGTGGTGTGGACTCTGATTGCAGGGAAACCTAGCCTGTTTAGAGTTTGCTGACCACTCAGTCTCACACTCAGTGTTAACTCATTCAGCGCTGCGGGCCTAGCCCATCTTTGTTCCTACTGCACCACCGCTCTAAGAGATAGGAATGCATGGCGGTGTTTGCAGGGCTATATCTATATTCTATATTATAGCTATGGATACAATACTATGGCTCATTTGACATCAACTATCCATCGTTCAATATGTGAAAAAAAAATGCATGTATATGTTTGCGTGTTATACCGTGGTAAATATAAGTATAGTTTCAGAGTGATCCTGGCTAATTCCACAAAACGGCGCTATGGACCAATACGTGAATTTTACTAAAAGGGTTGGCGTTGCTCGCCTGGACACGCTACTATTTCCAAATCAAATGTATATAATAGGTATTATGTTTCATCATGAATGCATGAAAGGGGGGTCGTTTTTTGATGCTTTGATCATCACCAACGGCATACGTTCTGGAGTACGTTACACATGGTTGTTGCGATCGATGTGAAATCATGGTTGGATCAAAGCAGGATTGATGTCATATAGTCCTTACCTTCACTAGGAGGTACCCCCAAAAAGAATATTCCAATTGTCTGATCACGATTTCCAGTATTGGTGTCCATCGTGTCGCAAACATAATCCACCACAACACATGCATCGGGGGCAATGGACGCGTTTCAATGTCATCGAGTGAACCGCTAGACTCGCCTGATCAAAAAAAAAAAAATGCGCCCGGAGTGAATTAAACGTAACACCGGGTGTGAAAAAAAGGTTTCGAAGGGTGGGCGATACTGCCACCTACCAGGATGCAGCCGGTATTGCACTCTAGCAATCTCAGAGTGGTTCCCTATGGTAACCCAGAGGTCCGTGTGAGAGAAATTAATAAAAATATCGAATAAAAGAAATAACGATGAAAACCCGACTATACTCGGGTCTGGCGCTGAATGGTTGGCGAGTTAACCCGACTATCCTCGGGTCTGGCGCTGATTGAGTTAAGAACACCGCTGTTTGTGAGGATGTTTTGAAATGTACCATCAAAGCAAGACTGCAGGTATTACCTACTATGTACAATCTGTCCACCTGGTATCCTCACATTCACAGTCTGTTGTGAAGGGCCAGATTAAACTGAATATATATATATGTATCGTTTGATATACTTTGTATATTATTTATATATATACACGGAATATCCCTTTAGCTGCGTACAGACCAGAGTAATATTCGCTCTCCTATTGGACAGCACCCCAGGCGCCAACGCGCAAGCCCCCAACGGCAAGTTCAAAGACAACTGCAGGCATGTCAGAACATGCCCAGAGTCTGCGTAGTAATACGAGACAAGGACTGAGGTTGGGACTAGATATTCACTTAAGGGGAGACACTGCAGGTGAATAGGGTAAAAAAATTAACTAATAGATATCACAATGAAACTTCCCCAGTTGATTACTTATATTAAGACTTTTTTGTATTACAAGTTTTCTGAAATTGTATGTTTAAATATGCAAATGAGGCATGATTAGGGCTGGGCGATATGACGATATTATATAAATATCGGGTACAGTTCATTAACGATACACTTTTTTAACGTATCGTGGATATCGTGATGTTTTGCCCAAGAGGATTGTGTCGCGTCAATCTGGTCCACCCCGTTCAAACTTTTGAACAACGCCGCTCCCACACACACACTACTGCATCAAAGTTAGTTAGTACTTATGATTAACAAAGGCATTCGTTTTGTGGCATCAACATTATATAGTTACACGTTATATAGTTACACATCAGCGTATTTACCCAAACATAGCAACGTCCGATGACGACATAGATAGCAAGCGTTACTGTTCATATCTCAGTCCGTGCCGAGTTGTGCGTGCCCATTCTGCGGTCTGTTAATAAAGTTTTCAATCAGACAGATGTATGGAAAGGCTTTTATTATAACATTTGTTGCAGTAAAATCATTATGCCTCGTTGTCATGCTGCGGTGCGCTAGTAATCACTCGTCGGCTGCGGTGAGCTGTTGTTGTTGTCGTTGAGCTGAGCTCTCGTTAAAATCAAGGAGGGCATTCAGGAAGTAAAAAAAGAATAGCGCTGCTTGCCGATTGGTGCTAAGAACAGCAGGGCGGGTACAAGCGAATGATTGAATGAATGAAAACGTTATTAACGATTGCAGAATGGGTACAATACAGTACAGCTCAATACAACAACAGTGGACTGACTGGAGGATGAAGACCAGAAAAAGACTTTCGGCTTTTTTACATAAGGGTCCTCCATTTTCAATTCATCAAAACATTTAGAGACATACAAATATACAGTAGTTTCATAAAAATGCTAAAATCCTATTGATTGATTTAAAACTTTATTAACATATTGCAGAATGGGTACAGTACAGCTCAATACATACAATTGTTAAGGGGATGCAGACCAGCGAAAGACTTTCGTCTTGTTTACATCAGGGTCCCCCATTTTCAATTCATCATATTTCATATCTAAATCATATAATATCTCATTGCTAAATATATGCAATATATAATCTAATAATCCAATAATCTAAATCTAATATATAATATAAAAATGCTAAATGCATGGGTATTTTATTTTGTCTTTAATGTTAGCTTGCAAACTCAAATACTGTCTTGGTAAGCCTCATAATGAATTGTTTGGGGAAAAAAAGAAAAACATCGTGATGCGTATCGTGTATCGCCGAAAGGTCAGAAAATATCGTGATATCATATTTAGGCCATATCGCCCAGCCCTAGGCATGATCTACTTAAATATGCACTAATTTGCATATAATTCCAGGACAGAAATCTGAACATTGGATAAAGCCATTTTCAAAATTATAGTTTCATTTTGTTGACATATTAGAGCCAAAGGTTATTACAGAGGGGATCTCTTTTTATCACTCCATAAATCAGAAAATACTCCATTCAGAATGAATGCGATATCAACAAACCCTTCTGTAAATACCTTCAGAACATAGATATGAATAGAACTGGAAGGTTTGGTGTATGTGAGTGCTACTGAAGTGGAGATTTCTGGCTCAGAGTATGAGGAAAAACTCTTAAAACTCATTTTCGGGAAAACGCCTTCAAAGTTCTGTATTGTAAAATGCCATACTTTTTTTTTTTAAACAGATATTTACAAACACAATACCTAATCAAACCATTAGTAATAGACAACCTAAACACATGCCTGATAACTGAATAATAATAATAATGATGTTATTGAACTGAACAGAACTACACACAGGCTACAAACAGTGTAGTACAGTGTAGTACCCCCTAATAGGCAAAAAATATTTGAATAGATATCACTATGAAACTTTCCCAATTTGTTATGTACATATAAACTAAGAAAAAATATATTGCAAGTTTTCTGAAATGTATGTTTATATATGCAAATGGGGCACTTCCCCATTAAATATGTGCACATTTATGGATGCAATAAGGCAAAATGATGTAAAATAAACAACTAAATGTGTGTTATTGACGTTTTATTGTCACTAGTTTCATAGAAGACATGTTTAGGAAGCAAAATATAACAAAATCTCAAAATCAACAAAAAAAAGTATATTTGACTATTCACCTGCAGTGTCTCGCCTTAAGTATAAATACGGCGCAGGTGTAAACAGCAGTAACTAGTTCAAAACCTTACCTACCTTCACCACGAGTCAACGTGCAGTGAAGTGAGCAACCTTGCGTCTAAATAGAGCATTGAGAACCGCGTGCGAATAGAATGTTAAAGTGTCAGAGTTTAATGCAGTAACGTTGAGTTCGACTTAATCTAATGTGAAGTAATAGTCGATCATTTATTGTATATTGTGCGGCCACAGTTCTTCCGTGTGTAGCATTACCCATCGGTTCGTCGTGTCTTTAGCTAGTGCACTTATCCAGGCTGTGTGGCCTAAATATGTCGCCCACACCCGAGGAGTCCTAGGCGATAACCGTTGGACATGTACTCAGGAGAATCGGCGCCGGCGATTGCAGAACCATTCCTGGTTGGATTATATTGCTTTGGGACCGTGACCACCGGAGAAGAGCACCGTTGATTTCCACTGTCGTTTGGGATTTAACCTCGTGAGGATTACCACTCGGGCCTGCCTCGTGGAAGGGGCTGGCTAGCTGTCGCCAATGCTGTCGAGCATCTTGGATTACAACTATTGCTTTTGTCTGCTGATCAAGGGAGTACAAGCACCGACTCCTGTACCTGGAGTCTCTTTATTCCTCGTTGACTCAGACGGAGTACCCGAACATTCCTCTACCCTCCCGGCCTTACACCCGGAGGGAACCCATTGTCTCCAGTTGGTACCGGTGTTGCCCTATATAATTGCTACTATACAACAGGTGGCGTCAGCTTAGACCCATCATAGTATTCCTGCTATTCTTAGTGACTTATGCTCTTGACTGACTTTACGTATATTCTTCGCCATACAAGCGCGACCCTAATTCTCATTCTGTAACCTAACGTTGCCTAATAATAATAAATTACCCTCCAATAGTATTTCTGTGTCAATGCCGTGTTCTTGTGAGTGTTCACCATCTATATTTGATGTACTGTTTGGCCAGTAATTAAAGTACATAACTAGCAGTGGTTTAATATATCACAATCTTTAATACAGTCAGGGTTTTGTAACCCCTCAGTTACACAGTCCATTCTGTTTAAAGTTTAAACCATCAGGATTCACAACACCTAGAATCCATTGCACACATAACAAATGGATGTAATGCATACAAACACCTGTACATAGCTCGTCATGGCCGTATTGTGGACATTGTGTCTGATGTGGTAAAAAAAACATTTGACCATATAGTGCAGCAATATACAAGCATACTAGTGCTACCAGAATGGTTTGGTTTTTACCAATGATGTCTTTGCTAACATCCCAAATACACCTGATGTTGTTTTTGTTGACACCAGCCACAAGGAGGTGCTAATCTTAGAAGTAGGCTGTGCCTTCGACCTGTACATGGACCAGGCTTTCCAGGACAAGTATATAAAATACCAACCATTGCTCGATGTGATAACCAGCTTTGGGTACAAGTGTAGATATAGTATACTTATATTCTGAAGTCTTGGCCATGTATATAAATGCACCATGAGCGGTCTGAGAATTGCTGCAATGTCAAAGAGAAAAGCCACACAAATTGCCAAATATTTCTCTGTCTCAGTTATTATTGGCAGCTTAGCCACGTGGAGAAGGAGGTGCTATGTGTACCCTTAAGTGTTCAGTGCTGCTTGGCCCCGATATATTTGATTCCCTGTTTATGTAATAAATAATTTGTGGAACCAAATAAAGTATTCAAATGTGTGTGTGTGCATGTGTGTGTGTGCATGTGTGTGTGTGTGTGTGTGTGTGTGTGTGTGTGTGTGTGTGTGTGTGTGTGTGCGTGCGTGCGTGCGTGCGTGCGTGCGTGCGTGCGTGCGTGCGTGCGTGCGTGCGTGCGTGCGTGTGTGTGTGTGTGTATTAGCACATTGCAAGAGGGAACCTAATAAGGACAATGGAATAGCGGAGAAGGGAGGTGTTGAACTGACTATGCTCAGTGTTTATGTAGAAACATACCGTTTGTTCATTAGTTATGTCATAAGAGTACATGCCTTTTCTCCAGTACACTCCTGTTCCACATATGGCTATGTTTTAGTCTTTGCGATTTATTGCAACGACTCTTCTGCTTTAGAGTGTTCTGTTCAAACATGTGTAGGCCTGTTTGATTAAAATAAGATAAGATATTTGGGGGAAATTTGAGCATCATAGCAGCGTGGGGGCATGGTATGGGCATGGTAATAGTAGAATACATACAGTAAATATAGGCAATAAAACTACAGTAAAGATAAGAATAAGCAGGGTAAACAATATAATTAACTCTGAATATAAGAATCTGAGCAAATAAGCAGTGTAATCAAAGGTGCAGATGAGGGTCTCTGGGGATTATCAGGCATCTAAGGCATTGCTCATATAATGTAGAGGAAAATAACATGAACAAGTTATAATTAGAAATATACGACATGTGTGCACACGTATGTGTCATGTGAACATATGTTTGTGTGTGTAAGAGAGAGAGAGAAAGAGAGACTCTCTCTCGCTCTCTCTCTCTGTTTGTCAGTCTCTCTCTCTCTCTCTCTCTCTCTATCTCTCTCTCTCTCTCTCTCTCTCACTCACTCTCTCTCACTCTCTCTCTCTCTATGGGTCATGCACCAGCAGTCTCTCTCGGTTCCCGGTCCATCTGGGGCTTAATGAGGACTGGAGGACCTCCCCCCTCAAGGCACACTGCTCTTTCTATCTGACATCAGCTCACACTGAGGACTCAGCCACACATACACACACAGGGGCCATAATACCAATGCCATGGCCCATAAGGCA
>NC_140170.1:157328539-157362576 GCF_963971535.1 Notolepis coatsorum | reverse complement strand
AGCGATAGCAACTGAACATTTTGAAACATTAAAGATAGAGCTGATAGCGGATCTATTTGAGGCACAGGGGCGGCGCAAAGAGAGTCACGTCCTCCCCGTCTTAGTCACGGGACATTCAACACTCCGGTCATTGCTCAGGTACAGCCGGAGACAGGGAGATAGGGGGCGGCGCAGAGAGGGTCGCGAACTCCCCGACATCATCGCGGGACGTCCGGCACTCCGGTCACCACTACGAGACCTCCGGAGACAGGGGGGCACGCAGAGGGGGTCGCAACCTCCCGGCCTTCATCACGGGATGTCCGACACTCCGGTCAGCACTCCAGGACAGCAAGTCATAGGGGGACAGGGAGACGGGACAGGCGTTAGACAGCTCATGTGATTGTAGTGGGCGGACATAGCAATAGATAGGGGGAGGGGGGAAGAGTTAGAGAGTTCCCATGTTTGTGGTGCTGCAAAAGAGCAGACATGTAGTACCCTGTAGTGCCATGTAGTACCCCGTAGTGCCATGTAATACCCTGTACTACCCTGTAGTAATACCCTGAACCTCCCACCTCTTGCAGAGACAAGTCGCATTTCTTTCCTCTCTCCCAAGGCCTTCAAGGCCGTTCCTACCGCCGCCTTTACTGCACCATGGAGCCTGACGCTGCTATGCCCTGCTTCGTGCCGGTGGCCGGACTATACTCAAATCAACTCTAAATGGATCTAATCAGTGGATTGCATATTTTCTTCAAGAAGCAGAATAAGGCTAACCCTCTCTGCCTATTGGGACATCATAATTGGGCTACAAACTTGAAGACGTGGTATTATTTGGATTATCGAAGCTTTTGGACTGCAATAAGAAGATTTTGGATCTGTTTACCACGCACAGGATCTACCAAAATGAACTGATAAGACACTTGGACACTTGGACTAATAATGCATTCAGTCATTTGGACGGAGTTGTTAAAACTCACTCCACTCAAATCAATAGAGTTATATTCCACTCTATTCAAATCAAATTTAAAGGGACGTGGCTGGGATAAATTGTGCCAGTCAGTCAGCCAAAACAAATTCTTGGACCAAGGTCGAACCGAGAGCTCTGGAGTCGAAGGCTCTCTGGGAGATAAGAGTGGCGAGCGGCGTCCCACAACCCCAATCCCTAGTCCCCCCCCCCCCCCCCCCCCCTTCCTCTGCATTGGCGCTGCACTGTCGGCTGCCTCGTGTGAGGGAGACCTCCCCCACCCAGGACTTGGCTTGTGCACTCCCCCCCCACCTTCCCCCCCCCCTCCCACTCCCCCCCCCCCTACAGCCCTGTAACAACCCCAACCCACTCCCCCCTCCTTCCGTAAATGGCGCTGCCTATGACGGCTGCCAGTCTGTTTGCGGTGGTGAATATGCATATGTTTGTCTTAAGGCTCTGTACCATTATTACTATCTAAAATGTAATAATTGTGGAATATTACTGTAATGAGCTCTATGTGTATGATCCAAGCGTCCTATGATCCTCATAGGAGCATAACAGAAAAAAGCATTCCATGTGAAGGTATTCTGTATCTTTGCATGTCAACTAATAAAGAAACTTGAAACTTACCCTGTAGTACCCTGTAGTGCCATGTAGTGCCCTGTAGTACCATGTAGTACCATGTAGTACCCTGTAGTGCCATGTAGTGCCATGTAGTGCCATGTAGTACCATGTAGAGCCATGTAGTACCCTGTAGTGCCATGCAGTACCATGCAGTACCCTGTAGTACCATGCAGTACCCTGTAGTACCCAGTGATGCCACAGATTACTTGTAAAAGTAATCCGATTACTGATTATTGATTACTCCTTTAAAAAGTAATCCAAGTTACTTTACTGATTACTTGATTATCAGAGTAACTTAGTTACTTTGAAAGTAACTAGGTTACGAAGTCGTCGTCGTTCCTCCAACCGTTTTTTTAAACGCTTTATTGAAAGTGCATAAATTGTTTTTAACTTGTTTCTCTGCACATAACGTAAATTGTTAAACTAGTGCTTCAGCTTCTGTACCATCAAGTATGGTAAAGCAACAGTCTATGATGCTCACAGCATTAGAGCAGCCAGCCAGTGGTTTTACAAAACCAGTGTATCCATTCACATCTAACAAATGCAGGCTGAACTATTCAATTATATCAACTGTAACTATTAAATTGTTTTTATAAATGTCTCTCTATAAACATACAATCAGTCTCTCTTTAACATGTAAATTAACTGTAAATCTGGCAAATAAGAGCTTTTGCTCTGCCACCATCAAATATACATTAATCAAAAGGGAAAGAAACAATCTCTCTCTTTTGCTGTTTGGCTGGCCTCCGAGTCCTCCTGTACCTACTAGTCGAAGCGTCGGCTAGTGTTGTGATTCCAGATGCTTTCAATGCAATTGGATGTGCTGTTTTTAGCGGTAGACAGTATTTTGTTTCCTCCGCATATGAACGTGAAGTAGTGACTGACGAGCGTTTTGGGATGGAAGTCTGAACAGAAACTCACTTTTAATTTTGCCAAGCGTTTTGGGGTGGAATTCTCCGACGACAGAGCCCTGCTGTCACACGATTGGCGCATATGTCACATGACGTGCTGTGAAGACCCGCCCTACTCTGCCTCTGATTCGCAGACTGTGGATGGGGAATGTGATTGTACCAAAGCAGAGTCACTCACAGACAGAGTGTCCAGTCACGCCGCGGCCCGCGGGACACATTCTTGTGTAACCCTTTCACTGCCACACTACGTCACTCCCAAAAGAAAAACAGCTCAAAATGTATTTTTGACTGTCGAAAACGAAATAAAATACTGCATTCCGCCTGCATTATGAATTTATGATGAGATAGTAACGAAATAGTAATGCACAGCCACTTGGACAAGTAACTGCAATCAGATTACTGGCTTTTAAAGATTAACGCGTTAGATTACTATTTTCGGGGGAAAGTAATCAGATTACAATAACGCGTTACTTAGTAACGCGTTACCGGCATCACTGGTAGTACCATGCAGCACCCTGTACCCTAACTAAACTACCCTGTAGTAAACTACCCAGTAGTACCATGTAGTACCCTGTACCCTAACTAAACTAGACAGATTAATCTAAAGGTCAGTCCCCGACCAGGTGAGATCAGGGTAGGTTGAAGGAGAGAGAGAAAAGATGAGTCTTAAGCAGGGATTTAAAAGCTTCGACAGAGCAGGCGCCCCTGATGACGGCAGGTAATTTGTTCCACAGGTAGGGAGCACGGTAGACAAAGGCTCTGTGGCCGGCGGATTTCTTTTTAACCCTAGGGATCGATAGAAGCCCCGCATTTTGTGAGCGCAGAGCACGAGCGGGCGAGTATCGGGAGATGAGATCGGATAGATAGAGCGGTGCAAGCCCATTTAAAATGTTGTAGGTGAGGAGTAGCACTTTAAAGTCAGATCGGGCTTGGATAGGAAGCCAGTGTAGGGCGGACAAAACTGGTGTGATGTGATCAAATTTTCTAGTTCTAGTTAGTATCTGTGCAGCCGCATTTTGCACGAGTTGAAGATTTTTGATGCTTGAATTAGGTAGGCCTGAAAAAAGTGCATTACAGTAGTCCAGACGTGATGAGACAAAAGCATGAATCAGGGTTTCAGCATCAGCCAGAGTTAAAATGGGGCGAATTTTTGCGATATTACGAAGATGGAAGAATGCAATTTTGGTGACATTTTTTATATGTGCATTAAATGAGAGGGAGGAATCAAAAATTACTCTGAGGTTTTTTATGGTGGAGCTCTGGGATACATGACAGGTATCAAAATTGAGGGAGATGTCCTGAAACAGGCCTCTGTGGTTTGGGGGGCCAACAATTAACATCTCAGTTTTATCTGCATTAAGGAGTAGAAAGTTTTGCGACATTTTTTGACGGCAAGCAAGCAGGCCTCAAGGTTTTGTAGTTGGGAGGAATCATTTGGCTTAATAGGTATATATAATTGGGTGTCATCAGCGTAAAATGATATCGCCGAGGGGTAGCATGTAAATCGAAAATAGCAAAGGGCCCAGGACAGAGCCTTGTGGGACACCACATTGCACTGGGAGGGTCTCAGATGTTAAATCAAGCTAAACCAAGCTAGTGCGAGACCCCGAATGCCAACATGATTCTCAAGCCGACCTAGAAGAATCGAGTGATCGATAGTGTCAAAGGCTGCACTGAGATCAAGCAATAAGAGCACAGAAGTGAGGTTTGAGTCAAGAGAGAGCAGTAAGTCATTTGTGACTTTGGTAACCGCCGTTTGGCAATAGTTTAGCAATAGGTTAAAAGTGCATTTATATCATTTTAAGTTTTTATTTTCCACTCGTGTTTTGAGCTACAAAAGGTAACGTTTTTGACAAATATTGAAATGCAGCTACAAAATGATTACACTGTGGGAGAAATAAAAAAGTACAGTCGATTACATTAAATATCAGTATATGTTATTATGCACGCCTGGTGATACTATATCCAAATTGATTGATTGATTGATTGAAAACTTTATTAACAGATTGCAGAATGGGTACAATACAGTACAGCTCAATACACACAATTGTTAAGGGGATGCAGACCAGAGAAATACTTTCGTCTTGTTTACATCAGGGTCCCCCATTTTCAATTCATCAGGACATATATGACATACATGACATACAGATAGTCAGTACTGCTACATCTATACATTTATGACATACCAGATTTGCAAATACAGTACTGTTTGTGATACAGAAGGAGTCAGGAAAAGGGAGTATATACATTTGATGTAGAAACTGTACATTGGAGGAGGTTGGGTGGGGGGGGTTGGGTACACTGGGATATTGACAACCATACTGGGTAATCTACATTGGAGGTGGTTGGGGGGGGGGGGGGAGGGGCACACTGTATAAACAAGCAAAACTGTACATTGAGGGGGGGTGGGAGACACTGTACAAACAAACAAAATTGTACATTGGACTATTGACAAAACCATACTAGGTAAATGACTGTACATTGGAGGGGGTTGGGTTAGGATATTTACAGAGTATATACACTTGACGTAGAAACTGTACATTGGAGGAGGTTGTGTACAGTAGGTGGGTGGGGGGTTGGGTTGGAATGAATGAATGAATGAAAACTTTATTTAACAGATTGCAGAATGGGTACAATACAGTACGGCTCAATACATACAATTGTTAAGGGGATGCAGACCTGAGAAAGACGTTTGTCTTGTTTCCATCAGGGTCCCCCATTTTCAATTCATATAGACATTTATGACATACACAACATACATGACATTATAGTGTATCTTGTAGACCAGGCCCATTGCAAGTTGCTGTACTCTGTCGTCTACTCTAAGCCATCCTAGGTTGTCAAAGTGGGCAGGGGTGAGGTGGGTTCTGGGGGTAAGGTCAAGTAGTAGTCTGACCAGTTTGTTTTGTGATGTTTGTAATTTTGTTTTAAGCGCCTTTGAGGTGCTTTGGTACCATGAGGTGCATGCATAGTCATAGTACCCTTGAATGAGTGCTCCTGCCAGAGTCTTCAGGGTATTCTTGTTTACCAGGGAGGAGATCCGGTACAAGAATCTAGTTTGTTGGTTGGGATCGTTGGTTGGGATCCAATGTACAGTCCACCCAACCCAATACATACTGTACTGTAGTCAGAAGAATTCTTTACCAAAAGAATAATATTCGAATGATATTCCTACTCTGCAGTAGTTGCATTTATTTTAAAATATGATTATTCGATCCACAGGACAGCCTGATCACAAGAGTCGACGGTCCAGTTTACATTTTAACATAGATAAATGCCTTGTATTTTCAATTCATCATAACATATATGCCATACACGACATACAGATAGACAGTACTGCTACTGTACTGTACATCTATCCAGCTAAATGAACGTTAGCTAATGTTACGGCCAGCCTTGCGGTCGCATTCTATTTTCGAGGGACCATAACGTTAACTTGACATGCTATGCTTCATATGCTTTATTTGCGCAGTTGCTAGTGTTAGTTGATTAGTTGATTGTCGTTCTGACATAACTGCAGTAAACAAACAAACGGTAAACCTAAGTTATCTTACCAGTTAATTCACTACACGATCCACCAGCCTACTCACAACTGGGTTCCATCCAGTTACAGTACATTCCCCCCAGAGCCTAACTAGAGCTCCCTCTCTCCACCGTGTAACTCGACTCCCCCTACTGGTTGAACCAGGCAGAGCAGCGTCAAAAGACGTCATCTTGCGTCA
Source organism: Notolepis coatsorum (assembly GCF_963971535.1). Lineage (NCBI taxonomy): Eukaryota > Metazoa > Chordata > Actinopteri > Aulopiformes > Paralepididae > Notolepis > Notolepis coatsorum. The sequence goes on along the minus strand of NC_140170.1, from coordinate 157,356,379 downwards.
AACACCGGCATCTAGCTTGCTACCGGCGGGAGACGCCTCGTTTTCCAATCCCACATCTGTATCTCTCTTCTCACTTTTTCATACAAAGCAGGGATTTGTTTCTCGGTAAAGAACCTCCTATTTGGTATATGGTACCTGGGCCCTCATGCATCAACGTGGACTTTGAACTTGACCTACTTCCACACGTAAGCACGGAATGTAGAACTAGCGTACGCACAGGGAAGTCGGCATTCATCACACGTGCGTACGCAGGCTCTATGGTCCTCCGTGTTGATGAATACCACTTTGTTCTACCGTCAATGCTCGTGCATGATTATCCATATATGGTCATGAAAATGAGGAAACACCCCCCATGGGATGTGAAATAATGGACCGACCCGAGCGGGACTCCGAGAAACTCCACGGAGAATTCACTGCTGTCGAACCAAGAAGACACTATCGCGTATTATGATTTATGGGATAAATAAAAGGCGGACTTGTAAACGGTGATGTCAGATATCAACGGCTCCCTAAAACCATTGCTGCAATTCTGCCTGGACAGCTCAAAATACTAATAAAGACCGTTCGTTGACCACTGTTTGGCGTTGGTTGTGTGTCATTATAACCGTGCTGTATGAATGCCTTTATTAGTTGTGTTCGATTGGCTATATGATTTTTAGAGGCATCTATTTTGTTGTCGGCTAATAAAGACCGCGCTGGAATATGACTGCCTTTTCCCGTGTTGTTTGATTAATACCCACGGATTAAAGTTCTCCTCAATTCTATTCCAAATCGCGATGGATCTCCCGTCAATTTTCTACCTGCTGCATATGATTTCTAGAGGCATACTACAATCTATTTTGATGTCAGTATTGGGTAGCCTATATAAACAATATAATACGAGAGCATGTACAAGAACAATGAATCTCACTGCATGTTGTATCCTGCCTTTCAATACATGAACTTGAATTCCATCATGTTTGTGTGCGGGACTCAAGGCTGCTGTCACAATGGGTGGTACCGCCGTACAGTAATAATAATAACAGTCCACACAATATCACGATCCATGCCATAGCCTATGTTCTATTAGGACATGATCTGTGACGACAAATGCTCTAGAATGTTTGATTAAGATATCATACTCTGACAGCATGCCTATGAGCAACAAAAACGCGAACTTGAATCCCATCATATACATTGTCTGTCCACTATAGTGTCATTGCAATGCGTTTTCTATTCCTTCTTATACAGTAAAAAGGGGGAAGAACACTATATTCATATGACTTGTATTCTGCTTACAGCTTCGAAGTTCCACTTGTTTCGTTTAACGTAAAGCCTTTTAAATATAATCAAAACGTTCCCGTGTTGCGGTCTGCGCAGAATAATAACGAGTTGAGCTTTATGATTTATGATGAATTGAAAATGGGGGACCCTGATGTAAACAAGACGGAAGTTGGTCTGCATCCCCAATTAACAATTGTATGTACTGAGCTGTACTGTACTGTACCCATTCTGCAATCTGTTAATAAACTTTTCAATCAATCAATCAATCAAGCTACGCGGAGCGCAGTCAGTCAGTAGCCTACACCCCGTATATTCCGATAACGCTATATAAACCATGCTGCATTCATTCTGAGAGAAAGATCTATTATTCCAAATGCTATTTATAGGGTTTTGACCATAATTACACTACTGTTGCTATTTTACAATGAACTATAATGAACTACGGTTCGTACAGAACGTGCCAGTGTTATTATGCACAGAAGCTCATTTCCTTGTTGTAATAATATATTCTACCACTGGGCGCTAGGTACGCCAGGTCTGACCTGTGCGTAGATGTACGCACGAAGTCAAGTTCAAGTTCAAATTGATGAATCCCACTCGTTGCTTAGAAATGATCGTACGCACAGGGTAAGCACAGATCTGTGCGTAGAACACGTTGATGCATGAGGGCCCTGGTCTCCAAAATGTGGAGGAGGTGTTGGAAGCCCTCGTTCTCTGTGACACTATGCTGCTGGATATCTTTACAGATAAAGAAGGCGATAGCATTTGTTATTGCAAACGCTTTTTTTTTATTAATTTTTTTATGAAAAAAATATAACCCTAACTAACCTTACTGTCATCATGCACTTGTCCTAATATATACTAACCTACACTGTAGCACTCAACACTTTGATGAACATTGTTACTCAGCTGATAGAGTTGTGCCCTTCCTGATGACTTGTCGTACAGAACTTGTAAGTCGCTTTGGATAAAAGTGTCAGCTAAATGACTAAATGTATGTGCCCCTGCCCATATTGGCGCAAGCGGATGCAAATTTAAACCAGTCCGTAGCACCAGTGTCGGCTCCATGGGGGGGCATTTGCGGGCCATGCCCCCCCAGATGGCGCATTGTGCCCCTCCAAACGTCATGCCCACAGCCCGCAATTATTATTAAATAAATTCAACAATTAAACATTTAATAATTTTTTATTATAGTAAAAGTCAGATGTTTTCCTTTATAAATAGGCTATTTAGCCTATTATTAAACTAAATGAAACAAAAAAAAATCTTAAAAGAAATGTACTGTATGCCATTGAGGAATATTAACCGGCTTGTGCCCAAAGGAGGGGGGTTCATACTCTGGAGGATATTTATGATAAGTACGGCCTCCGTGCGTTTCAGGACTTAAGAGAATTTTATGATCTTCCCAGCGAGTCCTTCTTTCTTTACCTTCAACTAAGGTCAGCGCTGAGGGCGCATGGCGTGCCGTGGGCTCAGGCTTTGCAACCACACCCCTTCCTCAGGCTCATAGTGGACAGGACGACCTCCAGAGGGTTTGTCTCAGACTTTTATACGCTCTTAATTCAGTCCACGTATAAAAAAAATTATCATTGGATACAATCTGGCGTGTGGATATCCCGGAGTTGGACCCCGAGTTTGACTGGGATGATGTTTGGGCAAATGTGGCATTGTCTTCCCGCAACCCCAATCACCAGCAAATTTATTTTAATTATATTCATAGGACCTATCTTACACCTAGGAAGCTATTTGCTATGGGACTGATAACCGACTCTCGGTGCACTTTGTGCTCTCAAAAGGCCACTGGCACTTATATGCATATGTATTGGGATTGCCCACCAGTGGCCCGCTTCTGGAGGTCAATAGCGGACAAACTTTCAGATCTGTGTGGCTTAACTATCCCATTCACAGCTGTTACGCTACTCCTGAACGATATAACAACACTACCCGCGTCCGTACAACTGAAAAGGGTTGTCCTAGCGGGCGTCACAGCAGCGAAGAAGCTAATAGCAATGAGATGGAAGGAGCCTGAGAAGCTCACAGTGATTAACTGGTCCCTAACACTGTTGGATGTGATTTATCTTGAGATATCCACGGCGCGGGTGATTGGGGTGGGGCAGGCTGGGATTGACCTATGGTTCGCAGCAGCTGAGAAGGTCAGGACCGCCGTGTGCGGCTGAGCGGGGTTGGGGTGCTTGTTCGGGGGAGTCCGGCGGTCTGGTGGGAGGGGGAGGAGGAAATGTCTTGTCTGTCTTGTCTTTTGTGATGTCTTGAATTTAACTAGGGATTTTATTGGGGGGCAGCTGTTTAGCTAGTTCTTCACTATTTGGTCATCTATTAGATAGTACCCCTGGAATTTTGAATTTAAAATTTAAAAAGGTTGAACTCTGTTTTCTTTTCTTTTTGTCTTTATAATTTATAAATTGTTATATTCTGTATTATTATTGTTTTTGTTATTTTCCTGTGAAGTTCTGTGTATTGTGATTGTGATTAATGTGTTGTCTTGTTTCATGTAAGTAATAATAAAAAAATTTGATAAAAAAAAAAAAAAAGTGTACTGTATGTTAGATCGCTGATTGGTGTGTGTTTGAATTTGTTATTAAGTAATTAGTCACATTTTCTGAAGCCTATATTTTATGTCACTGTTTGAGTTCTTGAACGGGAATTGAATGGGAAAAGAGACTTGTACAGCAGTGGTGCCAATAAAATATTTTCTATGAACCCCAATGGCTGAAAAGAGTTGTCTGATCTGCTTTATACCTTACCTGCTACACTTAGGCTACCTGTCTTGATAAACCCAACTTCCTTTATACTACCGGCTTTTTTTTTTTTTTTTTTTTTTTACCTCTGCTTTATTTAATTTATTTTTTGCCCCTCCATACTAGCTATTGCCCCCCCTGTGCCCCCTTGTTTAAAAATTCCTAAAATCGCCACTGCTCACCGGTCTTGCTGCCGCTAGCCAGGTTAGCTTCAGCTGAATCTGAGGAAGCCGCAAACGTAGTATCCACACCATGTCGCCTCTGTATGTGCATAGCTAAATTCATTGTACTACTTGTGTACTTTATAGGGGCACGGCATCGTTTGCAAATTGCTTGCGATTTGTCAAGTTGTCCGTCTTTCTTGAAAAATCCGAAGTATTGCCAAACGTTTGATTTGTATGTACTTTTCGGTGCGCTGTGTATCTCTTTCTTCTCGACTTCCACTGTTTGTTGATAACTGTGACGCGGCTCTCGCCTTCCGTAGTAGCGAAGCAAAGATAGTCTCTGCTGAGTGCAGTGCACTGCTGACAGAAGTGGATGAGAGGAAATTATATGAATGAATCGGTTTTGACAATAGACAATAGATGCATCGCGAGTTCAACCTGAATTGTAGCCGATGTGCACTTTTTCAACCGGTGCACTCGCATTTTGAACGTTAATGCCGGTGTACCGATGCGAATCGGTCAATCTTAACATCACTACTCTGCAGGCCCTCTTTCAGCCTTACATGAAACCTCTGCAGCCCCTCACACTCCATGAACAAGTGCATACAGTTCTCATCTTTTTCTTCACAGAAGTCACATACTTATTGTTCTGTCTATTTGACGCAGCACCGTTTTTGTGTACATACGATTATGCTTTATCATAAAATCGTTATGTGCACAATCTATGTTATTCTACTTTACAAGAACACGCCAACATTTTGGGAAATTAGCTTACCATCTTCTCCAGAGAGAGACAGCGCTGCAACGTCCGGCTGCCTTTCTGTTCGCTCCGTCGAGACTGTGCTTACTTTTGTTAATATTTATAGTTTTAAGAGTTTTGTCTGTACCAACAGTAGGTGCATTTAATGTGTATGACCGTCAGTCACTTATAGACATCGGATTACGGGAAATTTACCGATTGGATTACTCACTGGACCAGCTTTCCGAACCGCAACTATGGCCTGAGGAGATTCTCCGGAGAATGGGACCAGAGCCTTTGTTCCTTGATCCCAGGAACAAACGAACCAGACGGCGTGGGAAGAGAGCTGGGATCCGTAATAGGCTGAGATCCAGACGCCACCGCACGCCATTGCCCAGTATATTGCTAGCCAATGTACAATGCAATGAATAAAAAAAAATGTCACTTTAAACTAAATGGAAAGGTCACTTTAAAGGAAAGAACCGATGTGGTTCTTGTATAGTTTAGATTATTGTAGTATAGCATAATGACAGCATGTCTATTTTTATCATGCACATCTTATGCCTTCTTATTACCTGTTTATGTATTTTATTATTAGTATTATTGCACAATCGATGCGGGCATGACCACCCGCATTTCACTGTATGCCCTGGTATGATATGCAATGAATAAAAAAAAATGTCACTTTAAACTAAATGGAAAGGTCACTTTAAAGGAAAGAACCGATGTGGTTCTTGTATAGTTTAGATTATTGTAGTATAGCATAATGACAGAGTTGAAACTGTATTAGCATGTCTATTTTTATCATGCACATCTTATGCCTTCTTATTACCTGTTTATGTATTTTATTATTAGTATTATTGCACAATCGATGCGGGCATGACCACCCGCATTTCACTGTATGCCCTGGTATGTATGTGACGAATAAACCTCTTGAATTGATTTGATATTGTCTGCTGATTTTCGTCCAGTTGTCACATGAAAGGTGGTAACAAAGACTGATAATGATAACAATAATAATGATAATAGGCTACCTGTTTTAGGTCCAATTAATATAATAAGCAATGTGAGAAGATGCAATCTTTATCTGTGTAGGCTACACGACATAACATTTAATGGGGGCAGAGGTAATGCCACACTAGAAGATATTCCATGTTTATCACCTCGTGCTTCCCTCCTTGGAGACCTGTTTCAGAACCACAACCCAAGATGCTTCTATCCACCCTTTGCTGGGTTCAGTGTAAATAAGCAAAGCCGGCAGAATGAGGGGTCTTCTTTAATGCATTATTATTTATTGCATTTCTGTATAAAAAAGGCTTGTGTCTATCACTCCGCTGGCCAGTTCTACCAACTATGCATTAAAATTCCCTGCGGTCAACATAATTTCTTCCTATTTTGGTTGTAATTGTGTAATGATAGATGTATAACCTGAACACTGTACATATCTGTTTTCAGGAAACACTGGGCTATACAAAGAATATGCTGTGATGTCACATGAATGTATAAATATATGGCCATGCATTTAATCTCTCTCTTTTTTCTAAAATCATTATAGCCAACATGCAATATATCCCATTGATTGGTACAATGGGACAGACATTTGTTTTATACAGCTATAACCTGCATTCTTTCAAAATATATCATTAATCAATAAAACAGATATTGGAATACACTATGTAGCCTATGTGTCTAATGAATAATGCTGCGAAAGATTGGACACAACACAAGCTGTGTAAACAAATAGGTCAATATAATTTAATTTAATAAATAAAGGTTTTCAATTCAATAACTGAAATATACATTATTCAGACTAGTAGTTATATTACTACTACAATACAAAATGTTTGATTTTGTATCTGATCTGTCATGACAGCATGGCTGTCACAGCACTTAATTATGTTAATACTATTCAGGGGAGAGGTGTGGCTGGGAGGTATTGTTTACGCCCAGCAGAATCCTGGCAAAAGGTGTCAAATCTTTAAGAGCTGTTTTCTCTGCTTAGGTCTCTGGGGAAAAAAGACTGCTACAAGATTTAAAATTAGAATCACAATAATAACATTCTCAGATTTCAAAGTATGACACATCATTTGAAAGCTTACATTCTGTACTTTCACAATCTGGAAAAATCTGGAAAATGAAAAAATAGACATGTAGGCTATAGCACTGGTCGGGGTCACATATGTCTATACCGAACACTGTGACCTCATTTTCTTCTTCTAAATTACATGCTATACTATGTTATTTGATACTATCTTGTCTAGCACAGTCTCTGGAGCGTAACAGTGAGAAGCATTTTGTATGAAAGTATTCTGTACTTCTGTATGACAACTATTAAAGAAACTTGAAAACTTCCTCTCTGTGCGTTCAGTAGAAAGCTATCTGGCTGCATGTTAGCCTAGCTTAGCACAATGAATGGAAGCGGACATGACGGTTAGCCTTCGGGAGAGGTGTTAGTTGGACAATGCCTAGGCTAACATGTCCACTTCCATTCATTGTGCTAAGCTAGGCTAACATGCAGCCAGATAGCTTTCTACTGAACGCACAGAGAGGAAACTGCTATCTATCTTCTTGTCTCTCTAAGACGGTAAGCTAATTTCCCAAAATGTTGGCGTGTTCCTTTAAGTTCCCCCATATAGTCCATCCCACTAGCCCCGGAAACACCCTTTCCCATACCTGCTCTGATGCTGGAATCTTTTTCCACTTCTCTATCAGCACTCTATAGATCTCCTTACTCTTTACACGACCCAAACCCTTCTGTATCTCCCCCTACCCACCTTTAATTCTGGAAAGCTACACTCGCTGTTTCTCACGCACTCTTTCCCTATCCTGTCCCTCCATTCCCTCATTATTCCTTTTATCTTTTCATAGTTGGACGCCACCGTTGCATATCTATTATTCATCATCAAAATAATTTACCATGTCAAACATCGCCTGTACCGGGAGAAAACCTGGCACATATTCATATAGGCAGTCCTTCACCTGCACTATTCCTGACAACATGGACACTTTATTATACAATACTTTACCATTATTAACAACTTTGGGGTTCAAGAACACTGTTTGGTTTAAAACCAGATGTCAGTCTATCCCTGTGCATTCGTATTCAATGTGGGGCAGGTACTACTATAGCATTCTGGTATTCCCTCTGTCATGGGCTGCTTAAAGCCCATTAGGAGGCCGCTGTCCTCACAAATATCCTCCGAACACATTTAACTCACAGCTTTCTTTCTCACATTTACATTAAATCAATTCAACCCACCTTCACTACACGTACCTATTAGAGTCTTATATGCAATCTTGCTCACTTTCCCCTCCCACAGGAAACCACTCTATTTATGTCATTTTCAACTGCTTCTGCCATATCCAGAGCTCCCAACGTATATACCAGCTTTGACATTCCTAATGGACAGCCAGTATGGTTTTAGAACAGCTAGATCTACCTCCATGGCATTAATGGAGCTTGTAGAGGAAATAACGGACGGTATAGGTATTTGATACAATAGATCATGAGATTTTACTGAAAAAGATGGACAGGTTTGGTGTCAGAGGGGTTGCTCTAGACTGGCTGAAAAGCTATATTAGTAACAGGCAGCAATTTGTTCTGATGGGTCAGCACAAGTCACAATGCTTAAACATTGTGTTCCACAGGGGTCAGTATTGGGACCCAAATTGTTCATTTTATACATAAATGATATATGTAAAGTATCTGACATACTGAAACTTGTTGTCTTTGCGGATGACACAAACATTTTATGTTCGGGGGATGACCTTCAGCAGCTTTTAGAAGTCGCAAACATAGAAATGGACAAATTAAAAGGTTGGTTCGACACAAATAAGTGATCACTCAATTTGAAAAAAAACTACTTCATGATATTTGGAAATTGTAAAATAAACACTGATCCTCAACTGAAAATGTATAATGTAAAAATTGAGAGAGTATATACAAACAAGTTTCTAGGGGTCGTAATAGACCACAAACTCTGCTGGAAACCCCATATAAAATATTTGTGTTCAAAGTTAGCGAGAAGTATTGGGCAAGACTAGATATATCCTGAATCAGAAAACTCTATATATTATATTGCACACTCATTGTACCATATCTATCATATTGTGTTGAAACCTGGGGAAATACTTATAAAAGCAACTTACAAAATATATGCACACTGCAAAAAAGAGCCATACGGATAGTACATCATGCATGGTAGATATTTAGATCACACAAATAGTCTGTTTGTAAGGAGTCAAACATTAAAATGCATGGACTTAATCAAATTCAAATCTGCACAAATTATGTTTCTGGCAATAAAAAACAAATTACCAAGCAACATTAAAAAAAATGTCATGGCTAGAGAGAGTGTTTATAATTTTAGAGGGACATTAGCTTTAAAGCAACCTAAAACTCTTAAAAGTATGTGCATTGCAGTTTGTGGGGTATCACTCTGGAATGGTCTGGATGCGAGTATAAAATTAAGCAAGAATATCAATAAATTTAAAGGTAGCTGTTGAATGGACAAGAGGAAGGGGAACTATGTGAGAATGCTATTCATCAACTACAGCTCGGCATTCAATACCATAGTCCCCTCCAAACTCATAGCCAAGCTCAGGGACCTGGGCTTGAACTATGACCTCTGCCAGTGGGTCTTGGACTTCCTGACGGGCAGACCCCAGGTGGTGAGAGCAGGCAACTGCACCTCCTCATCCATCACCCTCAACATAGGGGCCCCCCAGGGCTGTGTTCTGAGTCCCCTCCTCTACTCCCTGTACACACACGACTGTGTGGCTCAGCGGAGTAGCAACACAATCATCAAATTTGCTGACGACACAGTGGTGGTGGGCCTGATCTCTGCAAACGACGAGAGGGCCTACCTGGAAGAGGTTAAGGTCCTGGCGGGATGGTGCCAGGAAAACAGCCTCTCCCTGAACGTCAGCAAAACAAAGGAGATGATTGTGGACTTCAGGAGGTCGGGGGTCAAGGACTACAGCCCCCTCAGCATTGACGGGGCACCGGTTGAGAGAGTGAACAGCTTTAAGTACCTCGGAGCCTACATATCCGAGGACTTGACATGGACCACACACATTGACAGTGTTGTGAAGATGGCACGACAACGCCTCTACTTCCTCAGGCGCCTAAGGAAGTTCCAAGTCAGTCAGAAGATCCTTAAGAACTTCTACTCATGTACAATAGAGAGCATCCTGACTGGCAACATCACCTCCTGGTTTGGGAATAGCACTGCACAAGACCGAAGCAGACTACAAAGAGTGACTCGTTCAGCCGAACGCACAATTGGAGGGGGGCTCCCCACCCTCCAGAACATTTACAACAAGCGGTGCAGGGGCAAGGCTAAGAGAATCATTAAGGACTCCAGTCACCCGAACAACTGCCTCTTTGAACTGCTGCGGTCAGGCAAGCGATACCGGAGTCTCAAGGCGAGCACAGAAAGACTCAGAAGAAGCTTCTATCCCCAGGCCAGCAGGCTCCTCAACGAACAATGAACACTACACAACAACCATCAAACACACATAGCACACACATCCACACGCACACACTCACTTTAAACAAACACACTGTAGCACCCACTCCCCACACTTTATATTTATTGATAAAGGATTGCACTACAACTCGTACACCTTACTGTAAATTGTACCTAAATTGTACCTCATCCCATTTCTGCTTTGCACTATATAGTATTGTATATTAGTACACTGCATAGTATTGTATATTATATGGTAACTCAGTTACGTCTATTCTGCATCGAACATTGTACATATGTCTATACTGAACACTGTGACCTCTTTTTCTACTTCTAATTGACATGCTATACTATGTTATTTGATACTTATCTTGTCTAGCACAGTCTCTGGAGCGTAACAGTAAGAAGCATTTTGTATAAAAGTATTCTGTACTTCTGTATGACAACTATTAAAGAAACTTGAAACTTGAAACTTGAATGCCGACGGGATGTCTCTTATCTATCTCAGATCACCTACTCGAGATAGAACCCTGTGGCCGCCCGATATCCCCCAGCGAGGTGCTAAACTCGCTAAGTTCTCGGGTCAATTACTATTCCTAATCACGCTTACTTCATAGTCACTAGTTAGTTATATCCAGTTGATATGAAATATAAGCATAGAAGAGTTGTTAACCTCTTCTTTGTTTGTAATAAACCGAATGTACGTCTGGGAGAACTCTTTTGCCTATAATAATAGTAATTATATTATTACCATCACCATCACCACCACTATCATCATTTTTTAGGAATGAATGAATGAATGAATGAAAACTTTATTTAACAGATTGCAGAATGGGTACAATACAGTACGGCTCAATACATACAATTGTTAAGGGGATGCAGACCTGAGAAAGACGTTTGTCTTGTTTCCATCAGGGTCCCCCATTTTCAATTCATATAGATAGGAAAGGCCTGTAATGCTAATCATTTGTAAGCCTGATGATATTACTACTCTTTTAATAAGTATTACTACTGCTAATAGTGTAATATTAGCGTACTAACACTAATCATTATTTGCAAGCCCCATAACCTTTTATCAGTTCGACAGGTCCATCAATCTGTGGCCCGATCGTCATGCCCTGCAGTGGCTAGACTCTCAGTTTCCCACAAATCCAATGGAGCCCGTCGAACACAGAGATACCGGCTCCCACAAACAACAAACAGTGCCATATATACATATATATTATATCCTTTATATAACTTTAGCTGAAAAGCAGTACCCAGCAATTGATTCAATCTGCATGGCTTCCAGAATATAGCTATACCGAGTTACCTCAGATGAGAGCAGGGCGAGGCCAGCGTTGTGGCACATTGTGATAGAAAGCAGTCCACGAGTTCAATAAGTATTTCAACAAAGTTGTTTTAATTAGAAAAAGCAAGTTACAAAGATTCTGTCTTGAAAATTTCCAATCCAGTAAAAATAAGTATAAAACAAAACATCTCTCATAGCATAGCAAAAACTCTCTTTGTCGCTATCATTTAAAAGATTTAGCTAAGAGCTTAGCATAGCTCTTCAAAATCTAAAGAGTATTCTTCCTAGGGAGGTTTACTCAAAAATTGCCAGGCCATGCCCCATACACCGCTCGACATTGCCTGGCTCTATAAAAACTCAAAATCTGACTCGACGAGACTGGAGCAGTCACTTATATACAGGTTCTGTATCATATCAAGACCTCTTACTATTGGTCTAAATACAGTGATGTCATAGTGATGTCATTCTACCAGCCAATCAACACATAACACATAAAAATGACCACTCCTCCCTTTTCCAGCCGTTACTGTAACTTGAGAAAGTAATAGATTTCTTATGGCTGTGGAAAGCCCCTAGAATTCCATCTGCCTCTGCACGGGTCCCGGCTTTCAATTGGAATAGCCTGTACGCCTATATATATATATATATATATATATATATATATATATATATATATATATATATATATATATATATATATATATATATATATATATATATATATATACAATACAGACATATACCATACACATACATGTGTAAAACATCATACTCGTCCTGTTATCAAGCTTATAATACATACTTATATTTAATCCTTTATAATGCTTAATATATTACATCATACAAGGGACACAAGTCAGAGAGAGAGAACAGGATGTCAAAATACAAAAAGGGTCACTTCGTGGCACTTCAACACCGCCTCTGTCATCCTGGTCGGTCACTTTCCACTGTCCTAATGGCGTCTGTACGGGGGGACGAGATGGCAATTGCGGGGTCACGATGGCTGTGACTCTCAACAGTAGCTATAAACAAGCACTTATGGACACATATAAGAGAGAGGAGCTTGAGCAGTAATGTGACTGCCTATTATTTTTTCTCATTTGGATATTTGGATATATAAAAAACTGTACTTTTATTTAATTTTTTATTATTTGTTATATTATTTTTATTTTTATTAAATTATAATGTCAAATATTGTAAGGAAGGGGCAGGGCTTGATAAGTTATTTTACTTCCCCCTGTTCCTTCTTGAACACTTATTGTATGGAAATAGTCTTTGACTATTTACTTTTTTGTTTTTTAAACTTGTTTTATGTTTCTATGTTCGAGACAAAAAAAATCAAATCAAATCAAAACATTAATACATGATTCACTACAACAACCTTACCTTTTAATTTTAAGCTCCTCTGCTTCCAATACTGAAGCATCTGCCTAATCTTGTTAAATCCAAGTTAGAGCCCTCGCTTTCTCGACGGTGTTAACAACTACACCACCATGCCGCTACACATGACAATGTGCCTGTAGACAGCGTATCATCAACCATATATCCATATATTCAGAGTTATGTGGGTATTTCTTAGGAAGAGATTGACTTGCTGTACATGCGAGATGAATGTAGTCTGTATACCTGTATCTCATACTGACTATAAAGGCTGACTATAATCGCTGTGCTTAGTAAATGGAAGATGAAGCATTTTGTTAGTTCATGGAGGCACCATGGAAATCATGCATCGAATGATCTGCATATCAGCTAACCCACTCAACCATCAATCACATTCATCCGTGTCAACTAGGCCCGTCTACTGCTGCTCACTCTCTCTCTCTCCGCCATTCCCTCTCTCTCCCTGTCTGTCTTTCCCACTCTATCTCTCTCTGTCTATCTTTTCCACTCTCTCTCTCTCCCTGTCCATTTCCCCCACTCTCTCTCTCTATCTATCTCCCCCTCTTTCTCCCTGTCCGTCTCTCTCTAAGAAACAAAGCTAAGAATCTTTATCTATATTTATTAAGGCTGTCAATCGATTAAAACATTTAATGTAATTAATCGCATGATTGTCCATAGTTAACTGACGATTAATCGCATATTTTTTTATCTGTTCTAAATCTACCTTAAACAGAAGTTTTAATACTCTTATCAACATGAGAGTCAACAAATGCCTGCTTTATGCAGCCATTTAACACAAAAGGATGACCCGCATGCATTGCAAATTTGCATCAAATTCAAAACAGTGATAAATATTGTCGTGGAATATATTATCATGTCCTTATAGATCTGTGTTGAGATATCATGTTATACAGCGTGACTTTCAGTGTGACCAGCTTGACTGGTTAATGTGTGTATGTCTCTTTAAGAAGACATCTCCCCAGCCATAACTTCTTTGTTGTTGCTTCCAGTGACTGAGAACCATTTTTGTTTACCTTCATCATCATATCTGATATTATGTTACGTCTGACAACTGTGTATTTAACATATGTCTGAACAGAACTCTTGGTCAGTCTATGGCCAGACGCTAATGTGTTAACATATTGTCTCTGACTATAAACTGTCCTTTCATTTGTGGCCACAGTGAAATAAACTTTCTTATTATTATTAATAATGACTCAGAAAGATTTGTAAATGGCTCATCGTTTAGTCCTTTAATATTTCCCATTACAATATCTTAAAAGAAAACAATAATTTAAAACAATGAATAAAGTGTGCATGAAATAATAGGGGAAAGAAAACGCTAGGAACTTGTTACATTCACCCACACAAGGGCTGAGGACTCACCCCCCGCCCTCTCTCTCTCTCACACACACACACACACACACACACACACACACACACACACACACACACACACACACACACACACACACACACACACACACACACACACACACACACACACACACACACACACTCTCTCACACACACACTTGAGTCAGAAACAAACATAGTATCAATGAGAGTATCAATAATACACCTGAGTGAAGTCTAGTTATTAATGAATCTTGCGTTAAAAAAATAGTGGCATTAAAAGAATTGTGCTCATTAATAACTTTGACAGCCTTAATATTTATATAAAGAGAAAGAGATATAAAGTACACATATTCTACTGTATGTAGGCCATGGAGAGAGATAAAGTACATACAGGAACTGTCCGTTCACTTCAATGTTAAAACTTAGAAAACTTTTAAAAATGCCACTTCAAGAACTGAATAATGCAAATTCAGAAGAAGATTGGATACGAGGGGTGTCTACTGCAAGACGACTTCCAAGGGAGCCTGCATGATTGAAAACTGAGTTCATTTAGATCATCGTGCAAAAAAAAGAAAGAAGATCGGAGTCTCGGAATGTCTTATGTACCGGTAATGTAATTTCAGGCTGTCAATCAGCAGCTTGGTTCAGTGTAGGAAGGGCATCCACCCCTCCCCCCTTCTATCTGACATCAAAGCGGTATTATTACTTTACCTCTGGGAGTTTTGAAATTCTACACCCAGCTTATACTGTATTGTTAATTACAGGGTCCCAGGGAAGGATATGTTAACACTATGGTCGCCAAAAACGCCGTACCACGTCATTCCCCGCCATGCTCATTCTGCCAAAGACGCCGTACCACGTCTTTGATATCAATATTTCAAAAATCTGTGATCGAAATCATATTTCTCCCCCGGAGACTTGAGATCTACTGTTGATCCCCTCTCAACTCTCCAACGGTTCAAGAGCGCCATCTGGTGGCCGATCGGCGGATCGCCCAGAGCGGAAACAGGAAATGGAAGCTGGTGCTCATTCCAATTCGGTCCGATCACTCGGTAATAGTCCCAGGACTCGAGCTAGACACAACGGATAGCAATCCGTTACCAATAACTCGATAAACAACATGATTTGGACGTATATACTATTATACAACCTGGAAATGGATCGCATATTTCTACATCCCATAATAGGAATCTTTCTGTTCCACGCTCATCGCCCAACGCTATTAGGAAGCTACGGTAAGATTCAGCGTTATTTTTTACCGTGTTCGATACTAACTGCTCTAATGATCATATCACCCACACTAGATGAATCATCTAACGTTGGCCACGGAATTATAAACGACCCCCCCCCCCATCCGGTCAACATCAGATGATCAGTAGTAACTTCTAGAAGCACGTCCATTTGAATTTTTTTATCTCGCGCAGATTCCTATCAAACTGTATTTGATCATCAATATAATGCATTTGGGGCTATAAATCACGTTCTGGAAAAAGCTGCAGAAAACGATAAAAACATACTTATACTTTAGACCGTATTTTAGTATGAATATGTGAATGAAAAAGTATAACGTTGCTACACCCTGAACAATAGATACTTGATGTTGAATGGGCCATAGTAATGTCAATTTAGCAATACAATTTAAAAAGTTATAGCCCTGCAAAGAAGGGGAACTTCTCCATAGACAAATAGAGCTGGCGGAGGATGGTATATTAAGAATATATGCCTGGCGACCAAAGTGTTAAACTCCAGTGTGTGTATGTGTGTGTGTACGTAGAGATAGTGTGTGTGTGTGTGTGTGTGTGTGTGTGAGAGAGAGAGTGTGTGTGTGTGTGTGTGTGAGAGAGAGAGAGAGAGAGAACGATAGAGAGATAGAGAGAGAAATAGAGAGAAAGAGAGAAAGAGAGAGAGAGAGAGAGACTCCTACCCCTCAGTGACAGTGAGAGACAGAGAAAAAGAGACAGAGAGATAGACACACACAGAGACACAGAGAGAGAGACACACACAGAGAGAGACAGAGAGAGAGACACACACAGTGAGAGACAGAGAGAGAGCGAGATACAGAGAGAGAGACAGAGAGAGACACAGAGATAGGGAGAGAGAGAGACACGGAGAGAGACATATAGAGAGACAGGGAGAGAGAGACAGAGAGAGAGAGAGACAGATAGAGAGACAGAGACAGAGTCAGACACACACAGAGAGAGACAGCGAGAGAGAGAGACAGATAGAGAGATAGAGAGAGAGAGAGAGAGAGAGACTTTTGACTTTTGATATTCTTTATTAAAACATCTCAACTAAAAACAGTTAGTAGAGACATAAAAATCTCACGGCATCTTCATAAAACCAACACACACGCCCACACACGCCCGCTCACCTGCACACACACACACACACACACACACACACACACACACACACACACACACACACACACACACACACACACACACACACACACACACACACACACACACACACACACACACACGCGCACATGCACACATATACAGTGGAATTGACTATGGACAGAGGCTCAGCCTCACTACATAAGAGTGTGGCGACAGTGGCTCAGGAGGTCATTACCAGAGGTCATCTGGTAATCGGAAGGTTCCCGGTTTGATTCCTGTTCCTCTTGGGCAACAATGTGTCCTTTTGCAAGACGCTTAACCCGCAACTGCTCCCAATGAGCAGGTTGGGACTTTGCGTGGTTGCCTCTGCCATCGGTCTGTGAATGTGTGAATGTGAGGTATAAATTGTAAAGCACTTTGGATAAAAGCTGCTATATAATTTCAGCCCATTTACCACACAAATAGTTCTGTGCGCTACGTGGTGTGATTGTAACAGGTGTTGGTCGTTTGCCAAAGGAAATCTCCAATCTGATGATAACCAGTATTTCCACAGAGTGAATATCTCCATAATGAATCTCTCTACTGAAAGAAGTGATCAATTAGAATTCCAGGGAGAAAGTGAATGAACCGAGCGATTAGCGACGCCACTCCAGTCATGATTCTAGTACATTTTGAAAAAATTCTCATGATCTCCTTTTTGTACAAACTGACATGCTTCTTGTCTGTTTGAGCCCCGGAGTCAACAGCAAGCCAACTGGATATCTCCCACATGCTATCTACTTACTGCTACCCCCACGCCCAACACACACACACACGCACACTCTTTCTTTCTCTCTCTCTCCCTCTCTATCTCACCCTCTCTTTCTTTCTCTCTTTTGCTCTCTCTCTATCTCTCTCACTCTCACTCTCTATATCTCTCTCTATCTCTCTCTATCTGTCTCTCACTCTGTCTCTCTGTCTCTCTCTCTCTCTCTCTCTCTCTCTCTCTCTCTCTCTCTCTCTCTCTCTCTCTCTCTCTCTCTCTCTCTCTCTCTCTCTCTCTCTCTCTCTGTGCCATTGCCCTTTCATCGCAGCAGGGTTGTCACCCTATGCTTGGCACGTCACACAATAATCATGGCGAGTGTGTCACCCTGCATCACGTCAGAGATACGGCATCGCCGGCGGGCAAAACAACGGCCAAACATAAGCAAATTATCACCGGACGTAATGATAATGACTGACCTTCCAATGACGGCAGAGACTGTCCAGGATACAATGCCTGAGTTCTTCTCAAAACGGGTTCTCCTCTGAAATAGGTCGTTGGCCAATTGAGCGACAACAAAGAGAGAGCACTCAGCGCACGTCAGTGTGAGCTGGCGAGGCTGTGAGCTAACCTGTCAGTCTTTCTTTCTGTCTGCTGCTACATATACATCCTCTTCTCCCAGGCAGGGATGAGGCACGCTTCTTTTTTTCTTTTCAGGATTTTTCTTTTTCTTTTTTGTACAGGCCATTCACTACTGTAGAGGATACTGTAGATTGATTGCTTAATTGATCTATCTGTCTGTCAGTTTGTCTGTCTGTCTGTCTGTCTGTCTGTCTGTCTGTCTGTCTGTCTGTCTGTCTGTCTGTCTGTCTGTCTGTCTGTCTGTCTGTCTGTCTGTCTGTCTGTCTGTCTGTCTGTCTGTCTGTCTGTCTGTCTGTCTCTCTCTCTCTCTCTCTCTCTCTCTCTCTCTCTCTGCATGTATGCCCGTGTTGTCCTCAGCACATCCCCGCTGGCCTGTCGTGTGAAGAGAGTCAGTTGTTCCGGAAGCTGTAGTCTTCTGTCTGTCTGTCTGTCTGTCTGTCTGTCTGTCTGTCTGTCTGTCTGTCTGTCTGTCTGTCTGTCTGTCTGTCTGTCTGTCTGTCTGTCTGTCTGTCTGTCTGTCTGTATGTCTGTCTGTCTGTCTGTCTGTCTGTCTGTCTGTCTGTCTGTCTGTCTGTCTGTCTGTCTGTCTGTCTGTCTGTCTTCTCTCTCTCTCTCTCTCTCTCTCTCTCTCTCTCTCTCTCTCTCTCTCTCTCTCTCTCTCTCTCTCTCTCTCTCTCTCTCTCTCTCTCTCTCTCAAGCTAAATCATGGAACAAGATAATACCCTCCCAGCGGTAAGGTGTGGAACACAGTGAGGTTGCCCTTACAATCTCACGACCGGTGCCATGAATTAAGGTCCCTCGAGTTTGCTTGGAACAGGGTAAATCTGCATTTTGCTATGATGCCCCTCTAGCTCTTAACTCCAAAAGTCCTTAAAGCTTGAGATTCTCCCCTCTGTTGCAGAGTTTAAAACCTTAATCTCCAACCGTATTGTTATCCTTACTTTTGCCTCGCCTTGTTGTCTTATTGTTAAGATTGTATATGCTGTGTGATTTTATATGCCTTTTTTTGCTTATCTCTGTGTGTACACTTGACGTGACTGTAAATGAGGAAAACCTCAGTTGCCTTTCCAGTTTAAATATTAAAGGTTTGAAATTAAATTAAATTAAATCCTTAAAATGTATTTCTATTGTAAAACATTTACATTTACATTTAGTCATTTAGCTGACGCTTTTATCCAAAGCGACTTACAAGTTCTGTACGACAAGCCATCAGGAAGGGCACAACTCTATCAGCTGAGTAACAATGTTCATCAAAGTGTTGAGTGCTACAGTCTCTGTACTGGGCTCTGTTAAGGAAGGACAGGACACTCTCACTGAGAAACATTGCTTTATACTGAAAACTAGGGTAAGCCATTTTAAGTCTATTAGTGAATCTTAAAAGTGAGGAACCAGCTGACTTGATTAAAGGGGCGTGTTTAAAACGGCCATTTTGTTTAGTTAAGTGCCCCCATTAAGGGACTGTTTCCTGTTTACTAGTAGCATCTGATTTGCTGAGTGAGCCATTAAGAGCCTGCCCTGTTTAAAAGCAGAGGTCCACACTGTGTTGAAGTCACTCTGTACTGGGCTCTGTTAAGGAAGGACAGGACACTCTCACTGAGAAACATTGCTTTATACTGAAAACTAGGGTAAGCCATTTTAAGTCTATTAGTGAATCTTAAAAGTGAGGAACCAGCTGACTTGATTAAAGGGGCGTGTTTAAAACGGCCATTTTGTTTAGTTAAGTGCCCCCATTAAGGGCCAGGTGTTAAGACAGCACTAATTACTCTCACTCTGCCAACGACGAAAGGGCCTACCTGGAAGAGGTAGAGAACCTGTCACAGTGGTGTCAGGAGAACTGCCTCTCCCTGAACGTCAGCAAAACAAAAGAGATGATTGTGGACTTCAGGAGGTCGGGGGTCAAGGACTACAGCCCCCTCAGCATCGACGGGGCACCAGTTGAGAGAGTGAACAGTTTCAAGTACCTCGGAGCCCACATATCCGAGGACTTGACATGGACCACACACATTGACAGTGTTGTGAAGAAGGCACGACAACGCCTCTACTTCCTCAGGCGCCTAAGGAAGTTCCAAGTCAGTCAGAAGATCCTTAGGAACTTCTACTCATGTACAATAGAGAGCATCCTGACCGGCAACATCACCTCCTGGTTTGGGAATAGCACTGCACAAGACCGTAGCAGACTACAAAGAGTGACACGTTCAGCCGAACGCACAATTAGAGGGGGGCTTCCCACCCTCCAGAACATTTACAACAAGCGGTGCAAGGGGAAGGCTAAGAGAATTATTAAGGACTCGAGCCACCCGAACAACTGCCTCTTTGAACTGCTGCCGTCAGGCAAGCGATACCGGAGTCTTATGGCGAGCACAGAAAGACTCAGAAGGAGCTTCTATCCCCAGGCCATCAGGCTGCTAAACGAACAATAATCGCTAAACGAACAATAATCACTATGCAACAACCATCAAATGCACACAGCACACACACCCACACGCACACACACACTCACTCAAACAAACAACACACTGCAGCACCCACTCTCCACACTTTAGATCACACAAACACACTTACACTTTATATTTATTGATAAAGGATTTGCACTACAACTCGTACACCTACTGTGAATTGTACCTAAACTGCACCTTGTCCATTTATGCCTTGCACTATATAGTATTGTATATTAGTACACTGCACAGTATTGTATATTGTATGGTAACTACGTCTACGAACATTGTACATATGTCTAAACTGAACACTGTGACCTCTTTTTTTTCTTCTAATTTTTACTATGTTTTTATTTCATACTTATCTTGTCATGCACAGTCTCTGGAGCGCAACAGTAAGAAGCATTTTGTACAAAAGTATTCTGTACTTCTGTATGACAACTATTAAAGAAACTTGAAAAACTTGAAACTTGAATTAGTGATAGTGATTTAAAGGCTTGCTGGTGTAGCGTCAGCGAAGCGTCGAGAAACGAAGAGGGACAAAGAGGAGGAGTTATCCTGGAGTTCACCGCCGAGTGATCCACCGATCCACCCAGTGCTAAGTACACCATAATCCTATATTTCCCTCCCACACTGCTATTTCTCTACTTCCTCCCTGCCACTCTCGACAATACAATGTGTCTCATACCTATATCCACAATCTGCTCCTCCAGAACTGACTCTACCCATCCACGCCAGTTTGCTAGTAACCCGGCTAATCTCTCCTACCCTCCTACAGCCACTAATACACCTGTCACAGTACGGGGAGGCTTATGGAATTGTCAATCAGCAGTCAAGAAAGCTGACTTCATTACTGCCTACGCCCATAGTCTAAATCTGCAGCTCCTGGCTCTAACTGAGACCTGGATAACCCCCAATAACTCATCAACACCTGCAGCATTATCTACAAACTATAACTTCACTCACACACCTCGACCTTCCAGACGGGGTGGAGGCACTGCCCTCATGACATCTCCTTCATGGGCTACAAACGTAACACCACTCCCAGAACTGTCACTCTCCTCTCTCGAATATCATGCAGTATCTGTCTCTAATCCTTTCAATCTCACCATTGTTACACTCTACCGCCCTCCAGGTCCGCTCGATCACTTCACAGATGAGCTGGACATGCTTCTTAGCTCCTTACCGGAAGATGGTACCCCTCTCCTTCTACTGGGCGACTTCAACCTGCCTGACTCATCTCAGTCAGTCATAGTAGTCTCCCTCCTACAATCGTTTGACCTGACTCCCACTCCCATGCCTCCCACCCACAAAGCAGGCAACTCCTTGGATCTCATATTTTCCCGTAACTCCAGCATCATTAACACCACGGTAACTCCCCTACATGTATCTGACCATTCCTTCATATCCTTCTCACTAACTCTCATGCTTAACCGAAAGGTCTTCACCCCAACTCAAACAGTCTCACTCAGACGCAACCTGCCCTCCCTATCCCCCTCCACCCTCTCCTCTGACATACTATCCGCTCTACCTTTGAGTGACACCTTCTCTGCTCTCTCTACAGAGATGGCAACCTCCACCCTCCTTTCAGCCCTTGCAACCTCCTTCGACAAGCTCTGTCCCCTCGTTGAGAAACCTGCCCGCCGTTCCCCACCCAGTCCATGGCTGACAGATCCAGTGAGAGAACAAAGACAGGTCCTGAGAGCAGCTGAAAGGAAGTATAGAAAGTCACGCCTCACTGCTGACATCGACACATATCACAACCTCTTGTTAACATTCTCCAAAACCATCACTAATGCCAAAGCTTCTTTCTTCCACCATAGGATCGAGGCCTCTGCCAAGAATCTTCGCAAACTGCATGCTACCATGTCCTCCCTCCTCACTCCCCCCCCACCCCCCCCTCCCTCATCTTTCTCTGCCGAAGACTTTGCGATCTTCTTTGAGGAAAAAGTGGAGAACATCCGCAGCTCCTTCTCCCAACCCCCACCCATTCCAAATGCTGAATCGAGAACCTCATCCTTCACTCTGTCATCTTTCTCTCCCATTACAGAAGCAGAGACCCTGACACTGGTAACGTCAAACCGTCCGACTACTTGCCAGCTGGACCAGCTACCCTCCCCACTCCTCCAGACCATAGCACCAGACATCCTCCCATTCCTAACTGCAACCATCAACTCCTCACTCAACTCGGGGGTGGTCCCCACCTCCCTAAAACAAGCCAGAGTCACGCCGCTCATAAAAAAACCAACCCTGAACCCTACTGTCATAGGCAACTACCGTCCTGTCTCTCTTCTCTCCTTCCTTTCTAAAACACTTGAACGTGCTGTATCCAACCAACTTACTACTTATCTCTTACAGAATGACCTCCTAGACCCTAATCAGTCAGGCTTCAGGACTGGTCACTCCACAGAGACAGCCCTCATTGCGGTCACAGAGGCACTTCACTTAGCAAAAGCGAAAGGCCTCTCCTCTGTCCTGATTCTCCTAGATCTATCTGCAGCCTTCGACACAGTCAACCACCAGATCCTCCTTGCGGCCCTCGCAGGAATGGGAGTGGCTGGCTCTGCGCTGACATGGCTGTCATCATACCTCAATGACCGCTCCTACCAAGTGTCATGGAGAGGGACCCTGTCGGCCACCCGCCCCCTGCGGACGGGTGTCCCCCAGGGCTCGGTTTTAGGACCCCTTCTCTTCTCCCTCTACACTAAATCACTGGGTAACATTATCACGTCTCATGGCTTCTCCTACCATTGTTATGCCGACGATACTCAACTCTTCCTCTCCTTCCCTCCCTCAGATATCCACGTCTCTGTGCGGATCTCGGCCTGTCTGTCCGACATCTCAGCCTGGATGACGTCCAACCACCTCAAACTGAACCTAAGCAAAACAGAACTGCTCCACCTGCCGGCCAAATCCTCCCCCCTAACCGACCTTTCAATCACAGTCGAGAATGCAGCTGTGACTGCGTCCCCGACCGCCAAGAACCTTGGTGTTGTCCTCGACGACCAGTTGAACTTCTCTGCTCACATCGCAGCGACGACCAGAACCTGCCGATTCCTCCTGAGCAACGTCAGAAGGATACGCCCCTTCCTGACAAAAGAAGCCACCCAACTCCTCGTCCAATCAACAGTCATCTCCCGCCTCGACTACTGCAATGCACTGCTCGCTGGCCTCCCGGCCACTGCCACTAAGCCTCTTCAACTCATTCAGAACGCAGCGGCCCGCCTGATCTCAAACCTACCGAAGTCGGCCCATGTCACCCCACTTCTTAGGGACCTGCACTGGCTCCCCATTGCTGCACGAATCCGCTTCAAGGCCCTCGACCTAGCATACCGTGCGGCAAAGGGAACCGCTCCCGCCTACCTCCGGTCAATGGTCTCTAACTACACACCCTCAAGACCCCTACGCTCTGCATCTTCTGGCCGCCTCAGACCTACTCCTATCCAAGCTCCGGGTGGGTCATCAAAGAGAAGTCGCCTATTCTCAGTCCTTGCCCCACAATGGTGGAATGAACTACCCACCCCAGTTAGGACAGCCGAATCACGTCCAATCTTTCGCCGTCGACTAAAGACGCACTTCTTCAACCATTATCTGAATTAAAAAAAAAAAAAAAAAAAAAAAAATCTAACCCTAACTAACCGTACTGTCATGCACTTGTCCTAATAAACTAACCTACACTGTAGCACTCAACACTTTGATGAACATTGTTGCTCAGCTGATAGAGTTGTGCCCTTCCTGATGGCTTGTCGTACAGAACTTGTAAGTCGCTTTGGATAAAAGCGTCAGCTAAATGACTAAATGTAAATGTAAATGTACAGTGTAGGTTAGTTTATTAGGACAAGTGCATGACAGTAAGGTTAGTTAGGGTTCTTTAAAAAAAAAAAAATAATCAGATAGTGGTTGAAGAAGTGTGTCTTTAGTCGACCGCGAAAGATTGAACGGGTTTCAGCTGTCCTAACTGGGGTGGGTAGTTCATTGTGGGGCAAGGACTGAGAAAAGGCAGGTTCTCCTTGATGACCCTCCCGGAGCTTGGATAGGAGTGGGTCTGAGACGGCCAGAAGATGCAGAGCGTAGGGGTCTTGAGGGTGTGTAGCTAGAGACCATTGACCAGAGGTAGGCGGGAGCAGTTCCCTTTGCCACACGGTATGCCAGGTCGAGGGCCTTGAATCGGATTCGTGCAGCAATGTGCCCAGAGTTACCTTGCTTGAAGAAATGTCCTCATCGCCATGTTTAAACAAGGTGTAGTTGCCTTTCACGGCCACAGGGCGCCGATCTTCCATAACCCAGCTTCAATATGTGACATTCTCATTCTCATGCCCCTTGCGTTACATTGGCACTGCAACCTCTGCATTTATTCTCATTATCAAATTATAATGTGCTTTAGTACTACAGAATTTACAACAGCATGGCATAGACTAGAGATAGGCAGTACCGTATATTTGTATGTCATAAATGTCTTGATGAATTGAAAATGGAGGACCCTGATGTACACAAGACAAAAGTATTTTTCTGGTCTGGATCCTCTTAGCAGTTGTTTGTATTGAGCCGTACTGTATTGTACCCATTCTGCAATCTGTTAATAAAGTTTTCAATCAATCAATCAATCAATCAATCAATCAATCAATCAATCAATCAATCAATCAAGCAATCAATCAATCAATCAATGTGCTTCCATCACCACAGAACCTAGATGGGGACCTGTCGTGTCCACTCTTTTCAGAGACAGCAACGTTGAGGCATAAATTATGTCAGGCTGTAAGACTAGTCTTTTTCAAGGCCGGTATACATGGAGACAGGTTTTGAAAAGCTTAGCGGCAGGAATTGAAAGTAGAAGAGTACAGATGATTTCAGGATGTAATCTGATGGACGGTGCAGGCATTCAATTTGTCTGTGAGGGAGAGACATGTAGAGGAGGTAGGTTTTTAGGCAGGCATGAGTCAGGCCACATAAATAGAGACACTGATTGGGAGATGCAGGTCGATTTGGGAGGAAGACTTGTTGTTCCCACGAGAAATAGTTAGCACTAACTTGAGGCCTGACCTAGTATTATGGTCTCGTAGTCAGCAGTTTATTTAATAGAATTGCCTGTGCCTTGGGAGGATTCAGTCGAGGAAAGAAAAACGCTTAGATATGCAGACTTGGCAGCAGAAACAGCGAGGATGGAAAGCTAGGGTTTGTACGGTGGAAGTAGGATGCAGAGGATTTATAGCACGATCGACTTCATCATTATTGGGAGAGTTGTGGATTCATGGGTGGAGTTTGTGAAAAGCGGTAAATGAGATGTCTGAAGAAGCATTAAAAGGCAGTCAATAATGTCAGCTGGGCGCCAACGTAAACAAAGGGTAAGACTATTCCTTTTCGTGTCTGTTGTTTCTGTTTTATGTGTGATATTGGTATTAGGAATTGTTCTATTTTTGACATAGGAAAACATAGGGAGGTTTATCGTGTGGATATCATGGAAAAGTGGAAGTTAGCATGGAGAAGGGTGGTTCTGGGATGCTGGAACTAACCGCTGAGCCTTCCCGAGGTGTCATGGGCCTAACTTGACGAAACACCAGTGAAGGGAGGTGCCCACTTGATAACCCTGGTGATATTCTGGCTCTCGTTGCCTAGCTATGGACATAATGGACATTGTGGTGGCCATTGGGGGCCATGTGGTAGGGTATGTAGCATCGGCATTGTCAACACCTGGAGCTCACATTTGAACCATTTCCTCCTACACCCACACACACTCTGGATGTGTGCTTAGCTGGAGCTGAGGATGCGGAAAAAATTCTTATTGGGGATTGGAACACGGATATGCAACAAAAAAATGCACCCGTCTTCAAATCCTTCAATAGGTTTTGTGATCTGCACGGCCTCAGCCAACTAATCACCCAACCCACAAGGATATGTGAATCAACTCAGACTACCATTGACCTCATACTGACCTCTGACAAGTCCAAGATCTCCAGTAAAGGGGTTATAGCATGCGGGTTAAGTGATCATTACATGATATTCTGTACCCGCAAAAAGCTAAAACTAAAGGCTGGCTGTCACAAAACAGTCACATCTAGAGACCTCAAAACCTACTCTAGCGAGGCCTTTAACCTTGAACTGGAGAGTCTGGACTGGTCAGATGAACTCAATGGTACACTGGTTGAAGAAACTTGGCTTGGCTTCAAAACCAAATTTTCATCAATACTAAACAAAATGGCCCCCCTAAGAACCACCAGGGTAAAAAATCGCGCTGAGCCATGGATGCACACTGAAATACTGACCGCTATGAAAGCCAGAGACAAAAAATGCTCTGAGTTTCGTAAAAGTCAGTCAAAGCTTACCAAAAGCACGAGCAGTGAACTCCAAGACCACGTGACTGAACTCAAACTAGAAAGAAACAGACTAAGAAATGACGTAAACTCCATGATCAAAACTGCAAAAAAAAATTTCATCAATGACAAAACCGAGGAAAACAAAAATAAACCACGTGAACTTTGGAAATTACTCAACAATCAACTAGGCTGCAGTAAAAAACTCAAAACCAGGTTCTCAAACATAAACATAAAGACGGACAACACGCTCATCACAGACAAGCTGGATGTAGCCAATTACTTAAACACTTTCTTCACAAACATAGCCACAACACTGGTAAACAAACTACCCTCCCACTCAGGGCAGTATGGGGTAGAACACATAGTAGCATACTACATGAACCTAGGCGTCCACAAAGACGACTTCAAACTGGAAATAGTAACTACAGATGAGGTACTCAAAAAACTGAGCGCCCTCCAACCAAACAAGGCCACTGGCCATGACAACATCCCCTCCAAATTCCTCAGAGACTCAGCAGCAGCCATCACCCCAGTCATCACACACATAATAAACCTCTCCATAAAACAGGGACACGTCCCCAAGGACTTCAAAATTGCGAGAGTAACACCCCTGCACAAAAAGGGCAGCAAATTAGACCCGGGTAACTACCGCCCTGTTTCTATCCTTACATCCATCTCGAAAGTCATGGAAAAAATAGTATACGAACAGATCGAAAAATACCTCGCGGAAAAAAATCTAATCTACGAATTCCAATCTGGCTTCAGAACATCCCACTCCACTGACACATGCCTTCTCTACTTGAACGACCACATCAAACAAGAGGTGGACGCGGGCAAATACTGCGGCATGGTCATGCTGGACCTACAAAAGGCCTTCGACACTGTCAATCACACCATTCTGATTGACAAGCTAAAAGCAATTGGTTTTGATAGTTTATCAGT